>NC_053024.1:509684080-509834690 GCF_003073215.2 Triticum urartu | reverse complement strand
AAGCTTGGGGATACCCCGGAATCCCAAGCTATTATCTAAAATTGAGCAACCAACTAAGCTTGGGGATGCCCCCGAGTGGCATCCCCGCTTTCTTCCAACAATTATCGGTATTTTACTCGAGACTATATTTTTATTCATCACGTGATATGTGTTTTTCTTGGAGCGTCTTGTATGATATGTGTCTTTGCTTGTTTTATTTTGTGTTTTAAGTCATCAATCCTTGCTGGACACACCTATTCTAGAGATCCAAAATTATGTCATGACTTGTTAGAATTGCTCTCTATGCTTCACTTAAATCTTTTATGAGCTAGGACTTGCTCTAGTGCTTCACTTATATCTTTTTGAGCAAGGTGTGCTTTGTTATTTTTGAAGAAATACCATCTTGCTTCACTTAGATTTGTTTGAGATTTAGTAAAATTTTGAAGAAATTCTCTCTTGCTTCACTTAAATTATTTTGAGAGAAAGAAAACTTGTTATGCTCATGATCTTCACTTATATTTGTTTGAGCTTATGAAAAGCAACACATGAAAATTAGTGCCAAAGTGATAGATATCCAAGAAGGATAAAGAAAAAAATGTCATGAAGATCATTGGACAAAATAAACTTGATTCTTAGTAATAGTTTTGAGATATGATGATGTGATATGTGAGTCATCTTGATGAGTAATTATGCTTTAGTAACAATATTGGTATTAAGGTTTGTGATTCCCTATGCATGCACGAAAGTCAATAGTCATGCAATGAAAATTATATCCTACTTGTGGTGCATTATTCGGTGTTAATTATGCTTAATGCTTGCTTATGAGATTATTCGTTTCTTGGTTGGTCGCTTCCCAATCTTTTGCTAGCCTTCATTTTGCACTAAGTATGATCTCTACTTGTGCATCCAAAATCCTTTAAACTAGTTTTGCCACATGAGTCCACTTTATCTACCTATATGCCATATTCTTTTGCCGTTCTAAGCAAATTTGCATGTGCCATCTCTAAAAATTTTCAAAATAAACTTCTCTTTTGTGTGTTTGTTTTGCTCACGGAGCGGTGAGGGGTGGCTAATATTTTCCATGCTAGATGTGTTATTCTCAAGATGAGTGTTTGTTCACTTGTCATTGCACGAGAGTAAGGCAAAGGTATTAGGGATGCCCAGTCCTGAAATTCAAAAATAAAAGAATTTACTTTATGTTGTCAAATAATAAATTCCTTGGAAAGTGTTGGTATGGCGGGCACCCGTGGATACAGTTAGCCATGGAAAGTGAAAGAAATGGTGGAAAAAGGAATAAACTTTATTTTCCGTTTTGGAACCGCCTATGGCATATCTAGCATCGAAAGTGTTGGGAACTCTAAGTCATTTTTGTGGGTGGGATGGATACACCTCCCAAAATGTTTTTATCTCAAATTTTTCGCTTTGAGCTCTGACATCTCTACAAATCCCTACTTCCCTCTGCGAAGGGCCTATCTTTTACTTTATGCAATTTTTATTTTGAGTCCCCATCTTCTCTTATAAAAAGCACCAACTAGGAAGCAATATGATCGTACTTAAGTATTCGGCATAGCTAATATTCGAGTGTGTTTCATGAATGGATGAATGTTTGAGCATGATGGAATAGGGATAACTTATTTTAGCATTGATATTTTGAAAGACTTGGTTGCTTGTTGATATGCTTGAGTATCTAAATTATTATGTCAAAACTAGAATTGCTTTGAATCTCATAAAAGTCCAATTGTCCATGCTATAAAGAAAAGAATATGATATGACTTGATGAACAACACTCCACATACTAAATTTTGTTTTTTATCACTTACCTACTCGAGGACGAGTAGGAGTTAAGCTTGTGGATGCTGATACGTCTCCAACGTATCTATAATTTTTGATTGTTCCATGCTGTTTTATTATCAATCTTGGATGTTTTATAATCATTTTATAGTCATTTTATATCATTTTTTGTACTAACCTATTGACATAGTGCCAAGTGTCAGTTGTTGTTTTTTCCATGATTTTTACATCGCATAAAATCCATATCAAACGGAGTCCAAATGCCACGAAACTTTGCGGTGATTTTTTATGGTACAGAAGGAAGGCAATGGGCCCTGGTTGCACATGGCAGGGAGTCCCGAGGAGGGGACAACCCACCAGGGCGCGCCAGGAGGCCCTGGCGCGCCCTGGTGGGTTGTTCCCACCTCAGGTACCCCCCGGACCGCCTCTTTGTTCTATAAATACCCCCAAAATTCCAGAACCGTAGGGAGTCGATGAAATATTCATCCAGTCTCCGCAGAGTCCAGAACCACCAGATCCAATCAAGACACCATCTCAGATAGGGTTCACCACCTCCATTGGTGCCTCTCCGATGACGCGTGAGTAGTTCTTTGTAGACCTTCGGGTCCGTAGTTAGTAGCTAGATGGCTTCATCTTTCTCTCTCTATCTATCTCTCTCTCTTGATTCTCAATACAATGGTTTCTCTTGGAGATCCATATGATGTAACTGTTTTGCGGTGTGTTTGTTGGGATCCAATGAACTTTGAGTTTATGATCAGATGTATATTTTTATATCCATGAAAGTATTTGAGTTTCTTTGATCTCTTTTATGCATGATCTCTTATAGCCTCGTATTTCTTCTCCGATATTTGGGTTTTGTTTGGCCAACTTGATCTATTTATCTTGCAATGGGAAGAGGTGCCCGGTAGTGGGTTCGATCTTATGGTACTTGATCCCAGTGACAGAAAGGGATCCGACACGTATGTATCATTACTACTAAGGATAAAAAGACGATATCTATATCTACCGCCATATAGATAAACAGATCTTGTCTACATCATGTCATCATTCTTATTGCATTACTCTGTTTTCCATGAACTTAATACACTAGATGCATGCTGGATAGCGGTCGATGTGTGGAGTAATAGTAGTAGATGCAGGCAGGAGTCGGTCTACTAATCTTGGACGTGATGCCTATGTAATGATCATTGCCTAGATATTGTCATAATTATTTGAGGTTCTATCAATTGCCCAACAGTAATTTTTTCACCCACCATTTGCTATCTCTCTTGAGAGAAGCCACTAGAGAAACCTACGGCCGCTGGGTCTTCTTTCTCATATATTTGCTTTGCGATCTATTTTTATTTGCTTTTATTTCAGATCTATTAATCCAAAAACCCAAAAATACTTTGCTGCACTTTATTTTATTTGCGATCTATCTATTCAATCTATTACAATTTTATCTCCTGTCACACATCATTCGGGCGTCATTACCCGAAAGGGATTGACAACCCCTTTAACACGTCGGGTTGCAAGTGGTTGTTATTTGTGTGCACGGGCTGTTTACGTTGTGTTTCTTGGTTCTCCTACTGGTTCGATAACCTTGGTTTCATGTCTGAGGGAAATACCTACCGCCGTTGTACTGCATCATCCCTTCCTCTTTGGGGAAATACCAACGTAGCTTCAAGCGACATCATTCACGCGGTCGGACATCGCCCTAGCCTCCGTCCAAGCGAACACTGATCTCGTGGGTGCCCATGCCATAAATCGGTCCAGGATGACCACGGACACCCCCGTCCTTTTGTTGATGTTGCTAGATCAACGACCAGCCCCTCAAGGTGGGGCTGGAGGAGTCCGAGTGGTTGGCCCAATGCAAAGGCAATGGTAGATGGCGCAAACCGGACTCCATGGTCGCGCATCACCGCAAGGCGAAGGTAGTCGAGCGGTTGCGTCGTGAGCGCCCAGTGGCGACCAGTCAGGGTTGTTGTAATGCCTAGCAGGCCTTCTGCCACTAGAAGGACAATGAAGACAACTCAGAGTGCAGCGACGACAATGATGGTGGTGTGGACAATGACGGATGTGCCGATGGCCACGGAGGCCATGCCTACGAGGTAACCGTCCTGTACTTCGCATAGTTCTTTTAGTTTAAATTTCATTGTTAGTTGAAACTTTTCTAAATCCCCCCTTTTGGTTGTAAATGTATCAAAATTTAGCAAATATAGTCCGGTTTAGCTTGAACTTCATCCATTTTGATAGATCTGTTTGAAATAGGGTACACATTTGGTGCCTGCCGTTGGATGGCCTCCAACCTTATCACTGTTCGCGGACATATCCGGATGTGTCCATGGACATTTGGTGCAAGCTTGCAAAATTTATATGGAGTTTGGTTGTATTCTATGGGTCCACAAAATATTAAGGTAAATCCACACTTCTTCATGAACGGTTTAATCCTGCAAAGCACAAGTCGCACCATATGCTTATGGTACCAATAAGAGAAACATATCTAATTTTGTGACACTCATTGGCTATTGGGCCATAGAGAGGCAAATTTGTCTGACAACTAGTTCACTTGGACTAATAATTGTCCGGTGCCTACATATGAAACACTTGACCGCGCGCACATGGATACTACATGGGACTTATGTTGGGGAACGCAGCATGCAATTTCAAAAAAATTCCTACGCTCACGCAAGATCTATATAGGATATGCATAGCAATGAGAAGGGGAGAGTGTGTCCATGTACCCTCGTAGACTGAGAGCGGAAGCGTTTGACAACGTAGTTGATGTAGTCGAACTTCTTCTCGTTCCGACCGATCAAGCACCGAACGTACGACACCTCCGAGTTCTGCACACGTCCATCTCGATGACGTCCCTCGAACTCTTGATCCAGCAAAGTGTCGAGGGAGAGTTTCATCAGCACGACGGCGTGGTGACGGTGATGTTGAAGTGATCCACGTAGGGCTTTGCCTAAGCACTACAACAATATGACCAGAGGCGTAAACTATGGAGGGGGCGCCGCACATGGCTAGAAATCAATATTTTTTTTGACAGAAAGACTATAAGGAAACCCCCTACAGTATAATTGATGCAACAAACCCAAATTGCAAGTACCATGCCTTGAACCTGGGTGGGTGGGAAGGCATCAGCCCCTTCCCGCCACTAGGCTATGCCTTAGTCTGCGCTAGGAATCAATGTTGTGTGTTCTAGTGGTGCCCCCCCCCACATATATATAGGTGGGATAGGGAGAGGGGCAGCAAGGGCTCCCCAGGTAGGAGTAATCCTACTTGGGCGCCTCCCACAAGTCGGCCTCCCCCCTTCCATAAGTGTCGGAGGGGGAGGAAAGAGAGGGGGAAGAGAAGGGAAGGGGGAGGCCGAATCCTCCCCTTACCTTTCTCCCTTCCCCTCCTTCCTTCTCCTCCTATTCGGCCTATATGCGGGCGCATCAGCCCACTAGGGGCTGGTCTGTCCCGCCCTTAGCCCAATAAGGCCCATATCTTTGCCAGGGGGTGCCCGGAACCCCTTCCGGTGACCCGATACGTACCCAGTACCCCCGAAACACTTTCTGTTGTCCGAATACTATTGTCCTATATATGAATCTTTACCTCTAGACCATTTTGATACTCCTCGTCATGTCGGTGATCTCATCCGGGACTCCAAACAACATTCGGTCACCAAATCACACAACTCATATAATACAAAATCGTCATTGAACGTTAAGCGTGTGGACCCTACAGGTTCGACAACTATGTAGACATGACCGAGACACCTCTTTGGTCAATAACCAATAGCTTAACCTGGATGCTATTGGTCCCCACATATTCTACGAAGATCTTTATCGGTCGTACAATAATGACAACATACATTATTCCCTTTGTCATCGGTATGTTACATGAGATTCGATCGTCGGTATCTTCATACCTAGTTCAATCTCGTGACCGGCAAGTACGTTTACTCGTTCCTTAATGCATCATCCCGCAACTAAATCATTAGTCAAATTGATTGCAAGGCTTATTATGATGTGCATTACCGAGAGGGCCCAGACATACCTCTCCGATACTCGGAGTGACAAATCCTAATCTCGATCTATGGCAACCCAACAAACACCTTTGGAGATACCTGTAGAGCATCTTTATAATCACTCAGTTACGTTGTGACGTTTCATAACACACGAGGTATTCCTTCGGTATTCGGGAGTTGCATAATCTCATAATCAAAGGAAGTCATGAAGAAAGCAATAGCAATAAAACTTAACGATCATTATGCTAAGCTAACAGATGGGTCTTGTCCATCACATCATTCTCCTAATGATGTGATCCCGTTCATCAAATGACAACACATGTCTATGGTTAGGAAACTTAACCATCTTTGATTAACGAGCTAGTCTAGTAGAGGCTTACTAGGAACACAGTGTTTTGTCTATGTATCCACACATGTATCAAGTTTCCGGTTAATACAATTCTAGCATGAATAATAAACATTTATCATGATATAAGGAAATATAAAATAACAACTTTATTATTACCTCTAGGGCATATTTCCTTCAACTTAAAATTCCCTTGGGAAACTATGCACTCTCTGGAAAGTGTTGATGCATTTTCGAACCATGCCTCAATTATTCTTGACCCAAATTCAAAAAATACTTCATCGTACATTCAAATTTGAACTGGGTTGATTACTGCCTCTTGGCTTTGCGGAACTTGTCAATAATATTTAGGAAAGGTCGCTCATTGGTAGAATATCAATCCAGAGATGGAACCTTAGGATTTGCGCTTGATTACCTTGATCTATTTTGGATTGATGTAAAGGGACTTCTTCCTAGAGACCTGATACGTCTCCAACATATCTATAATTTTTTATTGTTCCATGCTATTATATTATCTGTTTTGGATGTTTAATGGGCTTTAATTTACCTTTTTATATTATTTTTGGGACTAACCTACTAACCAAAGGCCCAGTGCAAATTGCTGTTTTTTTTTGCCTATTTCAGTGTTTCACAGAAAAGGAATATCAAACGGAATAAAAACCTTCGGGAGAGTTATTTTTGGAACAAACGTGATCCAGGGGACTTGGAGTGGTCGTCAAGAAAGAAGCGAGGAGGCCACGAGGCAGGGGGGCGCACCCAGGGGGCAGGGGCGCGCCCCCCACCCTCGTGGGCCACTCGCAGCTCCACCGATATACTTCTTCCTCCTATATATACCCATATACCCCGAAAACATCCAGGAGCACCACGAAACCCTATTTCCACTGCCGCAACCTTATGTACCCAAGAGATCCCATCTTGGGGCCTTTCACGGAGCTTCGCCGGAGGGGGAATCGATCACGGAGGGTTTCTACATCAACACCATAGCCTCTCCGATGATGTGTGAGTACTTTACCACAGACCTTAGGGTCCATAGTTATTAGCTAGATGGCTTCTTCTCTCTCTTTGGATCTCAATAAAAATTTCTCCTCGATCTTCTTGGAGATCTATTCGATGTAATTCTTTTTGCGGTGTGTTTGTCGAGATCCGATGAATTGTGGGTTTATGATCAAGATTATCTATGAACAATATTTGATTCTTCTCTAAAATCTTTTCTGTATGATTTGTTATCTTTGCAAGTCTCTTCGAATTATCAGTTTGGTTTG
Source organism: Triticum urartu (assembly GCF_003073215.2). Taxonomy (NCBI): domain Eukaryota; kingdom Viridiplantae; phylum Streptophyta; class Magnoliopsida; order Poales; family Poaceae; genus Triticum; species Triticum urartu. The sequence continues at coordinate 509,827,315 of NC_053024.1, read as the reverse complement.
GCCTACTAGATTGATCTTTCTTGCAATGGGAGAAGTGCTTAGCTTTGGGTTCAATCTTGCGGTGTCCTTTCCCAGTGACACCAGGGGCAGCAAGGCACGTATTGTATTGTTGCCATCGAAGATAAAAAGATGGGTTTTATATCATATTGCTTGAGTTTATCCCTCTACATCATGTCATCTTGCCTAATGCGTTACTCTGTTCTTATGAACTTAATATCTAGATGCATGTTGGATAGCGGTCAATGTGTGGAGTAATAGTAGTAGATGCACAATCGTTTCGGTCTACTTGTCGCGGACGTGATGCCTATATACATGATCATGCCTAGATATTCTCATAATTATGCACTTTTCTATCAATTACTCGACAGTAATTTGTTTACCCACCGTAATACTTATGCTATCTTGAGAGAAGCCACTAGTGAAACCTATGCCCCCCGGGTCTATTTTCCATCATATAAGTTTCCAATCTATTTTACTTTGCAATATTTACTTTCAATCTATATCATAAAAATACCAAAAATATTTATCTTATTATCTTTATCAGATCTCACTTTTGCAAGTGGCCGTGAAGGGATTGACAACCCCTTTATCATGTTGGTTGCATGGTTCTTATTTGTTTGTGTAGGTGCGAGGTGACTTGAGTGTAGTCTCCTACTGGATTGATACCTTGGTTCTCAAAAACCGAGGGAAATACTTACGCTACTTTACTACATCACCCTTTCCTCTTCAAGGGAAAACCAACGCAGTGCTCAAGAGGTAGCAAGAAGGATTTCTGGCGCCGTTGCCGGGGAGGTTGCACCAAGTCAAGATTTGATCTCCCGTCAACAAGCCATTTCTGGCGCCGTTGCCGGGGAGATCTACGCACAAGTCAAGACTTACCAAGTACCCATCACAAACTCTTATCCCTCACATTACATTATTTGCCATTTGCCTCTCGTTTTCCTATCCCCCACTTCACCCTTGCCGTTTTATTCGCCCTCTTTTTCTGTTCACCTCTTTTTCGCTCGCTTCTTGTGTGCTTGTGTGTTGGATTGTTTGCCACGATGGCTTTACCAAAAAGTGATTGATGTGTCTCCTATTAAATCTTTGTTTTGCAATATGAATCTTGATAATGATGGGATTGGAGATGATTCAACTTTAGTTAAAAGGCGTCCCAATGGTTCGTAGTTTTTAGATCTTGATGCAAAAACTAATAAAAGTGGGATTGAAGAGGTCAAAACTTTACATAGCAATGAACCCACTATTTTGGATTGCAAGGGATTTAATTATGATAATTGCTCTTTGATAGATTGTATTTCCTTGTTGCAATTCGTGCTAAATTCTTTGCATGCTTATAGTCAAAATAAAGCTTTTACCAAACATATCGTTGATGCTTTAATGCAATCTTATGAAGAAAAGCTTGAATTAGAAGTTTCTATCCCTAGAAAACTTCATGATGAGTGGTAACCTACTATTAAAATTAAAACTAAAGATCATGAATGCTATGCTTTATGTGATTTGGGTGCTAGCGTTTCCACGATTCCAAAAACTTTGTGTGATGTGTTAGGTTTCCGTGAATTTGATGATTGTTCTTTAAATTTGTACCTCGCGGCTTCCACTATTAAGAAACCTATGGGAAGGACTAATGATGTTCTTATTGTTGCAAATAGGAATTATGTGCCCATAGATTTCATTGTTCTTGACATTGATTGCAATCCTACATGTCCCATTATTCTTGGTAGACCTTTTCTTAGAACGATTGGTGCAATTATTGATATGAAAGAAGCGAATATTAGATTCCAATTTCCGTTAAGGAAAGGCATGGAACACTTTTATAGAAAGAAAATTAAATTACCTTATGAATCTATTATGAGAGCGACTTATAGATTGCATACAAAGATGATAATACCTAGATCTATTCTTATTTTTATGCCTAGCTAGGGGCGTTAAACGATAGCGCTTGTTGGGAGGCAACCCAATTTTATTTTTGTTTCTTACTTTTTGGTTTTGTTTAGCAATAAATAATTCATATAGCTTCTGTTTAGATGTGGTTTTATGCTTTTAATTAGTGTTTGTGCCAGGTAGAACCTTTGGGAAGACTTGGGGAAAGTTTTTGCGATCTTGCTGTAAAAAAACAGAAACTTTAGCGCTTTTTTAATGAAGAGTGCGATTAGGTTGATTCTTTTTGCAGATGGTTAATAGACAAATTAGTCACGTCCACCAATTTATTTCAGAATTTATGGGGTTACAGAAGTATTCGAAACCTACATATTACTACAGACTGTTCTATTTTTGACAGATTCTGTTTTTCCTGTGTTGTTTGCTTATTTTGATGAATCTATGGCTAGTATCGGGGGGTATGAACCATAGAGAAGTTGGAATACAGTAGGTTTGACACCAATATAAATAAAGAATGAGTTCATTACAGTACCTTTAGTGGTGGTTTGTTTTCTTATACTAATGGAGCTCATGCGATTTTCTGTTGAGTTTTGTGTTGTGAAGTTTTCAAGTTTTGGGTAAAGATTTGATGGATTATGGAACAAGGAGTGGCAAGAGTCTAAGCTTGGGGATGCCCAAGGAACCCCAAGGTAAAATTCAAGGACAACCAAAATCCTAAGCTTGGGGATGCCCCGGAAGGCATCCCCTCTTTCGTCTTCGTCCATCGGTAACTTTACTTGATGCTATATTTTTATTCACCACATGATATGTGTTTTGCTTGGAGCATCTTGTATGATTTGAGTCTTTGTCTTTTAGTTTATCACAATCATCCTTGTTGTACACACCTTTTGGAGAGACACACATGAATCAGAATTTATTAGAATACTCTATGTGCTTCACTTATATCTTTTGAGCTAGACAATTTTGCTCTAGTGCTTCACTTATATCTTTTTAGAGCACGGTGGTGGTTTTATTTTATAGAAATTATTGATCTCTCATGCTTCACTTATATCATTTTGAGAGTCCTCTAGAACAGCATGGTAATTTGCTTTGGCTATAAAATTAGTCCTAATATGATAGGCATCCAAGATGGGTATAATAAAAACTATCATAAAAAGTGCATTGAATACTATGAGAAGTTTGATACTTGATGATTGTTTTGAGATATGAAGATGGTAATATTAGAGTCATGCTAGTTAAGTAGTTGTGAATTTTAGAAATACTTGTGTTAAAGTTTGTGATTCCCGTAGCATGCACGTATGGTGAACCGTTATGTGATGAAGTCGGAGCATGATTTATTTATTGATTGTCTTCCTTATGAGTGGCGGTCGGGGACGAGCGATGGTATTTTCCTACCAATCTATCCCCCTAGGAGCATGTGCGTAGTACTTTGTTTCGATAACTAATAGATTTTTGCAATAAGTATGTGAGTTCTCTATGACTAATGTTGAGTCCATGGATTATACGCACTCTCACCCTTCCACCACTGCTAGCCTCTCTAGTATCGCGCAACTTTCACCGGTACCATAAACCCACCATATACCTTCCTCAAAACAGCCACCATACCTACCTATTATGGCATTTCCATAGCCATTCCGAGATATATTGCCATGCAACTTACCACCGCTCCGTTTGTTATGACACGCTTCATCATTGTCATATTGCTTTGCATGATCATGTAGTTGACATCGTATTTGTGGCAAAGCCACCTTTATAATTCTTTCATACATGTCACTCATGAGTCATTGCACATCCCGGTACACCGCCGGAGGCATTCACATAGAGTCATATTTTGTTCTAAGGATCGAGTTGTAATTTTTTGAGTTGTAAGTAAATAAAAGTGTGATGATCATCATTATTAGAGCATTGTCCCATGTGAGGAAAGGATGATGGAGACTATGATTTCCCCACAAGTCGGGATGAGACTCCGGACGAAAAAAAAGAAAGGCCATAAAAAAAGAGAAGGCCCAAAAAAATGAGAGAAAAAGAGAGAAGGGACAATGTTACTATCCTTTTACCACACTTGTGCTTCAAAGTAGCACCATGATCTTCATGATAGAAAGTCTCTTATGTTGTCACTTTCATATACTAGTGGGAATTTTACAATATAGAACTTGGCTTGTATATTCCAATGATGGGCTTCCTCAAAATGCCTTAGGTCTTCGTGAGCAAGCAAGTTGGATGCACACCCACTTAGTTCTTTTGTTGTGCTTTCATACACTTATAGCTCTAGTGCATCCGTTGAATGGCAATCCCTACTCACTCACATTGATATCTATTGATGGGCATCTCTGTAGCCCATTGATATGCCTAGTTAATGTGAGACTATCTTCTCCTTTTTGTCTTCTCCACAACCACCGTTCTATTCCACCTATAGTGCTATGTCCATGGCTCACGCTCATATATTGCGTGAAGATTGAAAAAGTTGGAGAACATCAAAAGTATGAAACAATTGCTTGGCTTGTCATCGGGGTTGTGCATGATTTAAATATTTTGTATGGTGAAGATGGAGCATAGCCAGACTATATGATTTTGTAGGGATAACTTTCTTTCGCCATGTTATTTTGAAAAGACATGATTGCTTTATTAGTATGTTTGAAGTATTATTATTTTTATGTCAATATTAAACTTTTGTCTTGAATCTTTCAGATCTGAACATTCATGCCACAATAAATAAAATTACATTGAGAATTATGCTAGGTAGCATTCCACATCGAAAATTCTGTTTTTATCATTTACCTACTCGGGGACAAGCAGGAATTAAGCTTGGGGATTCTTGATATGTCTCCAACGTATCTATAATTTTTTATTGTTCCATGCTATTATATTATCTGTTTTGGATGTTTAATGGGCTTTAATTTACCTTTTTATATTATTTTTGGGACTAACCTACTAACCAAAGGCCCAATGCAAATTGCTGTTTTTTTGCCTATTTCAGTGTTTCGTAGAAAAGGAATATCAAACGAAATCCAAACGGAATGAAACCTTCGGGAGAGTTATTTTTGGAACAAACGTGATCCAGGAGACTTGGAGTGGCCGTCAAGAAAGAAGCGAGGAGGCCACGAGGCAGGGGGCGCGCACAGGGGGGGCAGGCGCGCTCCCCACCCTCGTGGGCCCCTCACAGCTCCACCGACGTACTTCTTCCTCCTATATACCCATATACCTGAAAACATCCAGGGGCACCATGAAACCCCATTTCCACCGCCGCAACCTTCTGCACCCAAGAGATCCCATCTTGGGGCCTTTTCCGGAGCTCTGCCAGAGGGGGAATCAATCACGGAGGGCTTCTACATCAACACCATAGCCTCTCCGATGATGTGTGAGTAGTTTACCACAGACCTTCGGGTCCATAGTTATTAGCTAGATGGCTTCTTCTCTCTCTTTGGATATCAATACAAAGTTCTCCTCGATATTCTTGGAGATCTATTCGATGTAATTCTTTTTGCGGTGTGTTTGTCGAGATCCGATGAAGTGTGGGTTTATGATCAAGATTATCTATGAACGATATTCGATTCTTCTCTGAATTTTTTTATGTATGATTTGTTATCTTTGCAAGTCTTTTTGAATTATCAGTTTGGTCTGGCCTACTAGATTGATCTTTCTTGCAATGGGAGAAGTGCTTAGCTTTGGGTTCAATCTTGCGGTGTCCTTTCCCAGTGACAGTAGGGGCAGCAAGGCACGTATTGTATTGTTGCCATCGAGGATAAAAAGATGGGGTTTATATCATATTGCTTGAGTTTATCCCTCTACATCATGTCATCTTGCCTAATGTGTTACTCTGTTCTTATGAACTTAATACTCTAGATGCATGCTGGATAGCGGTCGATGTGTGGAGTAATAGTAGTAGATGCAGAATCATTTCGGTCTACTTGTCGCGGACGTGATGCCTATATACATGATCATGCCTAGATATTCTCATAATTATGCACTTTTCTATCAATTGCTCGGCCGTAATTTGTTTACCCACCGTAATACTTATGCTATCTTGAGAGAAGCCACTAGTGAAACCTATGGCCCCGGGGTCTATTTTCCATCATATAAGTTTCCAATCTATTTTACTTTGCAATCTTTACTTTCAATCTATATCATAAAAATACCAAAAATATTTATCGTATTATCTCTATCAGATCTTACTTTTGCAAGTGGCCGTGAAGGGATTGACAACCCCTTTATCGCGTTGGTTGCAAGGTCCTTATATGTTTGTGTAGGTGCGAGGTGACTTGTTGTAGTCTCCTACTGGATTGATGCCTTGGTTCTCAAAAACTGAGGGAAATACTTACGCTACTTTACTGCATCACCCTTTCCTCTTTAAGGGAAAACCAACGCAGTGCTCAAGAGGTAGCAAGACCTAGGTTTGTCGAATCATGGAGCTATTTTATGGTGCAGGTAGATGTGAGTTATAGAGGTTATCTATTATCGTGTAAGTCTTTGTGTTCTAGACAAAGCGAAGATGGTAATGTGATATTCCAGGTTAAATAGGAATGATAGACTACATAGGGCAACGAGATGCCCCTTCTTTTCTGGGAGCCGGTCCAAAAGTTACATCAAAGTTAAGTGTGCTTAGCTTTGAGCAATTTGAGGATGGGTGATCGACTGGAAACTTGTTCCTAGGTGTGCACGAGCGAGGACAAAGTGTCCAGGAAAGACCGATGTTTTTTGTAGGGGTAGTCTAGATCCCATGCTCAATGAACAGGAACCGATGGGTTTGGTCGAGGTGTTACAATTGGAATCAGGGCAGACCCTCATGGTTACACGTGAGTGTGTGGTTTAGTGATGCATGCATGCGGCAAATGTGGATGCTGTCACTGGCGCGCATAAACGTGTGCCAATAGGAAATGTTTCTGATAGGCTAATGGTGACGTTAAGTTTGTTTGGATTGGATAAATTTGAGGATGGATAACTTACTTGGAATTTGTTCTCAGCTACACACGAGTGATGACAAAGTATGCAGGAAAGACTAGTGTTTGTATGTGTGGCCGGTCTAGATCCCAGGCGCAATGTCTGGAACCGGTACGTGAACTTGTAGGTTTCGTTGGGGCGTTAGAGGTAACATGTGTAAGCAATAAGAGGAAATAGGACAGAACAAAAGTTTCTCGTGCAGTTGTTTTGGATCATATAATAGAAAATAAATATTGATACGACGAATAAATAACAATTTCATTATAACTAGATGTGGGCAATGTTTTCTTGTGATACCACGATTAAATACCACTGATGGATCCATCCAATATTCACGCTACTCCGTCTCCCGAGGTTACCCCGGTTGTTAAGAAATTACTAGAAACATACGTAGACGTTTAGTGACATCATTTGTCCCCCAAGGAATTGTTCCAGCTACCGTACTCTCCTTATTGTCACTAGTGTTTGATATATTTTGCAACTATTCCATGTGTGTCGCCTGTCCTTGTATCAATCTTCGCTGCATCGGTGCCAGCCAGTTGTAGCATCGAGAATGATACAAGAGACAAAATGTTGTACAAAAATAAATATATAATGGAATAGTTGCACGCACATCGGGGTGCGAGGCAGTCCTCGACCCTTTGCCCAAGAAGATTACAAACATATTGCAATTGAATCGTAGAATACAAACATTATTGATGGGTTTACTTGAAGATGAATGATTAAACATCTTACAATATCACTGCTTGCAGTGGGATCAGGGTTACAAGTATTGATCTAATGGAGATGGTGGCTATGGCTGTGGAACTAGCGAATGAAGCAAACTTGTAACCGTGATCAAGTGAGATGAATGGAATAGGTTTCGATGCCTCATTGCAAGTTGGACTTTGGGGCCAATACGAATAGTCTTCTGACGACTGACATGGAGGCAGTGGCGAGTTGTACGTCCGCCAGTACAAGCGATGTTGGTTGTCTTTTCTTTTGGAAGCTCTTGTGGTGACCCCTTCTATATGAAACTGATCATATCCTCGGGCACTTTCCATATATGCCTTGATTCCTTCCTCAACTGATTACCCATCTAAACTAGCCAAGTGAAGACAAATAGTCGAAGAGAAATATGCATCTATAAACAAAAACATAAGGCATCAATATGATATGAACACAAAGAAATAATTCATCACATGTTCAAAACCACTGCTAAGTTTACATCAGATGGACCACAATCGTGATAGCCAGCTCATGTGGACTTGAACAACAAGGGGGTGAGGACGCAGGGATGTTGGCACCGACGCTGAGGCAGGGACTGCCACGTTACTATGATGGCGGGGATGACACGTGGGATGAGGAGCCACACTGAGCAGCAAAGCTCACAACGCCTCATCGATCTCCTCCTCTAAGCACTCCTACTCGAGCGACTCACAGGCGATCCTGCACTATTCGAGGATGTTGGTGGAACATGGATGAGGATGGCAGTCCGAACGACAAGCGACGGGGGCAACGTGAAGGGGAGGTGTCCTGCTCGCATATTGAGTAGAAGACGGCATCACTATGACTACTCGTACCGGAAGCCGGCGAGGAGATACATCACCCATGACCTCGCACACAGCTCGACCATGGCCTCATCATCCACCTTGGTGCATCCCATCGTGTGGGGTCGGCGGCTAGCTAGGTTTGGCTGCGTGGCTAGGTAAGGGTTTGTTGTGTTGGGCCGTGTCCGACTATGGATGGGGTGGGAGAGAGGGGGGATGGAGTAAGAGAGAGGGAATGGGTGGAGCAGGACATATATAGCGGTGGGGTTGTACTGTCCGACGAACGTGGCACACACTTTGGCCATCTCCAATCCTCCCACATATGGCCTGGATTTGCAAGAAACTGGACTATCTCGACATATAGGCTGATTTTGGACTGTCTCTCATTATATGCCTTATTGTGCGGACCGCGCGACGCGGAGAGCTCATAATCGGTGCCTATGGCGCTAGTTTTCCTCTTGGCGCATCCCGCATGGGCCAACCCATTTACACAAGGCTGTAGCGCAGTCAAAGCACTATAGCGGATGGAATGTATTGTATTGATTCCAGTCATTGTAGCATTACAAGGTACTGTAGCAGTTCAAAAAAAGTTCACTCATTTAAAAATAACACGAATTCAAAAGTTCATAAATTTAGAAAAAATCTTGAATTTTAGATTTTTTTTCCCACTAACTTGGAAAAAAATCGTGAAAATTAAAAAAGGTTCATTAATCTGAAGAAAAAAAGTTCACAAATTTGAAAGAAAAGTTCACAGATTTAAAACACTGTTCTTAAATTTGAGAGAAAATAAAGGATTTAAAAAAAAGTTCACAGATTGAAAAGGAAGTTCATGAATTTGAAAAATATTTACAAATTTGAAACAAGTTCTTGAATGGCAAAAATTATCTTACATTTGAAATGTGTTCGCGAATTTAAAAATGTTCATAGATTTCAACCGAATTCATGAATTTCTAAAAAAATGAGTTTCTAAATATGTAAAAGAAAAAACAATTTTTTAAAAGTAGTGGATTTCTAAAAATTTATAGATTTGCAAAAAAGTTCACGAGTATGAAAGGGTTCATTTTAAAAAAAATCATGAGTTTGAAAAAAGTTCATGGATTTGAAAAAAACATGAATTTTCGAAAAGAAAAAGTTCGCATATTTTAAGAAATATTCATGCATTTGGAAAAAGTTCGCGACTTCAAAAAAAGTTCACGAGTTTGAAAAAAGTTCATGAGTCTAATTGTTTTTTCCAAATTTAAAAATAATTTCGCGAATTTGCAAAATAGGATGAATTTGTAAAAGAACTGAATTTGAAAAACACGAATTGTAAAAGTTCATGAATTACAAAAATTGAAATTGAAAAAACTACATGAATTTAAGAAAAAAAATCATGGATTTAGTAAAATGTTCACAAATTTTTGGAAAGTTCTGAATCTGGAAAAGAGAAAAACATCATGAAAATTAAAATGAAAAACTAAATAAAAAGAAACAAAAAGAAAAAACCCGGGCTACAAACGGGCAGATACAAAATAGAAAAAAGGTAGAAAATAAACGTGAGAAGAACCAAAGTACCGCTACAGTGCTAAAAGGGTCGGCCTGTTTTGGTGTGTGTGTGGGAGGGGGGGGGCTCTGTGTGCGAATGTGCGACGTGCCTTGTTGATTCAACCCAGGCAGCCCTGTTGCAAATCAAGTTTGATCTAAGTATCCAGAGACTAATTTGAAAAGAATCCTAAACACGGGTTCTAATCTTATGCACGAACTAGATGATACCCTGCGCGTTGCGGCGGGAATATGTTGCAATATATTTTTAATAAGATTTGATTATACAAAACATTTGGATTAATACTATATCAAAAAACTAAAATTATATATTGTATTGGATTATTGTATACTTGAAAATATTTATTGAATATAGGTTGTATAATATAACAAAACTCTTTCCATGCATGTTGGGTGGGTCTTTGGTGAGGTGACATGTGTGCATGTTAAAATAAATAGAATTAATGTAGTCCAATCAATAATGAAAAATAATTCTTATGCATGTTGTAGTGGACCTTTGTTTGACATGTATGCATGTTAAATAATATGAATAGTGTGGATAAACTATTTAGATATATAGAATACCTTACCATAGTACTATTATTAGTAGTAGCTAGCCTTCTACGCTCTGACAGGTTGAGTTATACTCTTGTCTTTCTATAAATTCAGCTCCATGTTGGACGTGATGTATCTACTCGTGAGCTCATATGTTTCAGGATGAACAATAAATTCAAAAAAAGTCAAAAAAATCTGATTTTATTTTTGGAATACTTGAAGTAATGTTTTGAGCGCTTATAAAATTTCATCATGAAATCACATTCGTGAAAGTCGTGACAGAAAAGACAAAATCAACGTTCTAGAAATGGTACTTTCAAACGTGTTTTGGAGCTATGATTTCTTTTTGCCACGATTTCCACCAATGTGATTTCATGATGAAACTTTGCAAGCAATCTAAACTTTTCTTAAAGTTTTCCACACACTAGAATTTTTAGAATATGATTTTTAATTTACTGTTCATGCTAAGACCATTCAAGCTCAAGTTGAGGAAGGTACTCTCACTTCTTCTTAATCAATAAAAATGACAAGTCTTATGCCTTGTTTAAAAAAGGTACTTGCACTCCATATTCCACTACTCTGCAGTTGACAATCCAGTATTTACGCAACGAGAGTAATGGCGAGAGGGCGCCATCTGAACCCATGGGCATATGCACCTATTTTCCAAAAAGTGTATTTTAAGCATGTTTTAAAATGTCAAAAAATTCAAAAGAAAATGTCACGCATACATGTTTGAAAATGTGTGTACGCGGCACAAAGTTTTATGAAAAAATGTCTTTGTTTTGCCTTCGCAAAAAAGACAAATTCCAGTGCTTTTAAATAATGTTCCACGACATAATTTTTTGTCTTTTTTGCACAGGCCACAATAAAAGTTATTTTTCCGTGAAACTTTATGCACGCACATAAAACATGCAGACGTACCCGCGTAATTTTTTTTCAGATTTTTTTAGAATTTAGAAATGTGTTTTTCAAAATGGATTCATATGTATCCGGATTCATCCATGCACTTCATGACCCGCTTTTCATCACGTCGTTGGTGGAGTCAACTTGTACCAACGGAAGCCTGCATGCTTCATTTATTAACCGGCAATCCACAAGCCTGCCAAGTCCACCGGGCGGGGCGCGTTTGCTCTGTTCCGTCAGTCTCACAGAACGAACAGCAACGCGTACATGCCGCGCCCGGCCCGCCCAACACGACTTGTGCAAAATCCACCGTAGTATAACAAGACGAGACCACGCCATCTGGCGACGGACCAGACGACCCTCCCATACCTGCTTGCTCGGGTCTTTGGTCCACAGTTCCATTCCACGTACGCCATGGCGACCGTCGGGTTCGGGCCGTACAGCGTCGCCACAGCGGGCGAGAAGAATGAGCCGACGAGGCCGCTCGCCTGCCCGTCCCCGTCCGTCCACCCGGCGACCGATGTGGACATCGAGGTCCAGCATGCCGCCGCGACCACCGCCAAGCGCCCGCGCTCCACGGGGTGCCTCCGCGGCCGCCGGTCCGTGCTCTGCTGCGGCGGCTGCTGCATGGCCTCCGTGGTCATCGCCGGGATCGTCGCCCTCGTGCTCGCCCTCACCGTGTTCAAGGTCAAGGACCCCGTCTTCACCATGAACCGCGTCACCCTGGAGGACGTCGACGGCGACTTCCTCGGCGCGGACGAGCGGCACCCGGTGTCCGTCAACGCCACGCTCAACGCCGACATCTCCATCAAGAACCCGAACGTGGCCTCGTTTAGCTACGACCGGAGCGAGACGAACTTCTACTACAAGGGGGAGACGGTCGGCGTGGCGTACGCCCCCGACGGCGAGGTCGGCGCCGACCGGACCGTGCGGATGAACGTCACGCTCGACGCGCTCGCCGACCGGATCTCCCCCAACGTCAACGTCACCGACCTCATCTTCGGCCAGAGCCAGGACTACGACCTCACCAGCTACACGGAGATCAGCGGGAGAGTGAGCGTGCTGGGGATCTACAAGAGGGACCTCGACATCAAGGTGAACTGCTCCATTACCTTGGAGGTCAGCGCCTTTAGCTCAGTGCAGAGTAAAACTACGGACTGCGTTGCAAACGTGAAGTAACCGATCATTGCTTATCAGGGGCAGGACGCCCCTTCTGTTTCTTTTTGTTCTCTATATATCCTCCCTTTCTTTTTCTTCACACTGTTTTGAGATGGATCCTCCTTTTCTTGGACCTATGTATCGTTATGTAATTATTATTATTATTAGTTACCTTTTAGGGGATTTTCATATAATTATATAAGGGTGTTCCACTTCATGAAAGGATAGAAATCAGTTGCTTAGGCCAGTTATTGTCCACTTAACAGAACAAGAGCAAAGCTACAAAATCGATTTCTAGACAGACTGGTAGGTTAACAACCTTGTTTTTGTAGTCCTTTTGCTGATGCATGCTCTTTCTAGTATTTTCTCGCTTCATCTGCGCCATCTCTCATGAACAGTAACCTTTTTTTATCGTGACTCTCGGATCACAAGAATTTACAAAAAGCATTGAGGTCGCGTATCGAGGTAGTGTTGAAAGATTAGATAAGTCACGGCTAAAAAAAGAGATAAACCATGCGGAAGGCATGGTGATGCACTATTTCAAGACTCAAACAAATGTGACAAGATTTCAAATAAAACATGGGGAGTTGTTAGACGTTGGGCTTTGTGATGTGTTTGATTAGCACGGAGCCGCCTTCCTTAAGAAAAAGCCAAGAGTTCCTCAACATCCCACTGGCGCCAGCGCCAGTCCGCCTCGTCTTTGGTGACCCTAGGGCCATGGCGGCGCAGTGGATCTCAAGCTTTATCAGCGGGTGGGCTCTATTTTTAGATATTCTTTTGAGTTTTGTTAGGGTTTTGGGTTTTTTCCATCTAGCCCTCGTCTCGGTGGTGTGTCTGGCGTCGTCGGTGGACCTGTGGAGGTGTGTCTCCGGCAAATATGTTCTTGGTGGATTTGCACGGATCTGTTCGTAATTCGGCTACGTTCCTGTGTCTTCAAATTGGATCCTTCCGATCTACGGTTCTCTTCATCAGCGGCGGTTGTTGTTCTGCTGCGTTGGTCCCATGGGGCTTTAGCATGATGACATTGTGACTGTCTACTACAACAAGATTTGCCCGACTCCAACGAGGGAGGGGCGATGAGGGCGACGCGTCTTTAACTCGCTCTAGTGTTTGTAGTCATCGCTAGGTGGTCTACGGATCTGGATGCAATTTTTATTATTTCTGGCGTTCGTTACATCCATGATTGGAGATGAATAGATTGAAAGTTTTCTCGCAAAAGGGTGAAATTAGTTGCTTGATAGCTTGGTGTATCGAATGAGTCCCTTCAAACTGGCTAGGAATGTCGCCTTTTCTAAATGTAAAAAGTGGTTTCCCTCAATTTCTATTAATAGAAACTGCAGTTATAAGCGCCGGTCCATCGGCTAAAATTTCGGCCGGCCGCCGCGCAGCCATCCAATTTCGTCCGCGTGAGTCGTTAGATTGCATCTTCCACCTCCTTTTTTAGCTCTCCCTCTGTGACGCCCGAATAATTAAGCTACAGTAACCATCTGCTAATGATGCCACGTCACCTCGATTACTGTTGCTAATCTCGAGTTAGTTTGAAATCGATTCAAATTCAAATTCAAAAGTAAGCAAACAATAAAAAATTTCAAATATTAAAAGTAAAATGTTCGAGGTGAGCCAAATAATGCATAGGAAAGTATGGTGGGGAAACCACACTTTTAGAAAAGGTTTTAATACTCTAAAAATATTTTAAACAGTAACAAAAACAATTAGTTAAATGCCTTTTACAAAATAAAATATTAAAATATTTTATTTAGTTGCCCAAACTTATGTCGCAGTAGCCTATTTACTAACACTAAATTAGGGACTGCTTTTATAGTTTACAAAACTAAAATAAAAGTGAAACTAAAGTAAAACAGAAAACAAAAAAGGAAAATTAAACAAAGTAAAATAAAGACAAAAGAAAGGGAAACCCCCCCTCCCTCGCTGGGCCTCGGCCCAGCTAGCCATCGGGCCAACCAGGCCGGCCCACACCCCCACCACTTAACCCCGGTCCACCCGACCGAAACCTTAACCCCTCCCACTTCTCCCTCCCCGATTCCCCATTCCCCTCGCTCACTCCCCACTCCCCGATCCCCTTCTGGATCGGGGCAACCACCTCAGCGCCCCGTGCCCTCTGCCTTCCCCGGAGCTTCGCCGTTGCCAGGCACTCGCCGGCCCCCAACTACGTCGCCCCGCCGCAGGCACCGCCGGCCGGGTGCGCCCCGACGCATCGTGCCCCGACCACCTCTGGCGCCGCACGAGGACCGCGCCGCCGGAGCCCCCTCACCGTCTTCGCTAGGATCGGCCACCGCCCCAGATCGCCATCGCTCGGAGCCACGTCGCCGAGCGCCCTTTGCCGGAGCTCCTCCATCATCGCGGGATCTCGCGTTTCCGTCCTCCTCCACAACGACGTCCACAAGCCACGCCGACCCCCCTTCTCAGCAACGCTGTGAGCCGCCCCCGTTTCCCTCCTCTTTCCCCGCGTTCACCGCGTCGCTCGCCGTACACCTGCACCGCACGAACAGCCACCGCCACGCACGGCCAGCTACTGCTGCTGTTGTGCCCCACCGGCGCTCGCTCGCGTGCCCGCCTCACTACGGCCCCCGCCCGACCTCCTCGCCCGACCGCCGTGGCCACGTTCCGGCACGCCCTGCCGCACCACCACCTCCCCTCGCCGGCGCTCGCTGCCGCGGCTGCGCCCGCAGCTCCTCCGGTGCTCATGTGCGAGCACGCGCCTCGCCCCTGGCATGTGCCTCTGACCACAGGCCCCCCTGGAAAAGAACGTAAAGAAAAGAAAATAATAGATAAAAATAATAAATTAATTAACTAATTAATCAAATAGTTAATTAACTTAGCTAATTAACTTCTAATTAGCCTAATGTGAGAATGACAGTAGGCCCCACTACTTAATTAGATTAATTAAAACGTTAGCAAAACTCCGATGAATAGAACTATGACCTACAACGGGGTCCCACTGGTCCCATTGACCAGACAAATGCTGACTGGGATTGCCCCAGTCATTGACAGGTGGGCCCCTGTTGACCCAGATGACCAGTCAACTGGTCAACATTTTACATACTGACTCAGCCCACGACCCCACTGTCAGCCTCACATTATGCTGTGTACACTTTTTGTGTGCACTTAGCATTTAGCTATTTAATTTTTGAATTAATATTAATTCCAGAATTATAGAAAAGGTATAAAACTTCTAAAATTAATATAAAATAAACTGTAACTCGGATAAAAAAACTTTGTATATGGAAGTTGCTCAGAACGACGAGACAAATCCGGATACGCAACCCGTTCGTCCGCCACGCATCCCTAACATAGCAAACACGCAACTTTCCCCCTCCGGTTCATCTGTCCGAAAACGCGAAACACCGGGAATACTTTCCCGGATGTTTCCCCCTTCACCGGTATCACCTCATACCACGTTAGGGCACTCCTACCACCGCTACTTGCCATGTCATGCATCGCCATGCATTTGTTTGCATTATATTTATTGTTTCTTCCCCCTCTTCTCTCGCTAGACACCGAGACCGACGCCGCTGCTACCCAGTACGACTACGGTGTTGACGACCCCTCTCTCTTGCCAGAGCAACCAGGCAAGCCACCCCCCTTTGATCACCAGATATAGCCTACTCTTCTCTATACTGCTTGCATTAGAGTAGTGTAGCATGTTACTGCTTTCCGTTATTCCTATCCTGATGCATAGCCTGTCCTTGCTACTACTGTTGTTACCATTACCTGCTATCCTACTGCTTAGTATAGGATGCTAGTGTTCCATCAGTGGCCCTACACTCTTGTCTGTCTGCCATGCTATACTACTGGGCCGTGATCACTTCGGGAGGTGATCACGGGCATATACTATATACTTTACACAGTTACATTACCCGTGGTAATGTTCGGAGTTGGGGGCTGAAGGGGCAGGTGGCTCCATCCCGGTAGAGGTGGGCCTGGGTTCCCGACGGCCCCCGACTGTTACTTTGTGGCGGAGCGACAGGGCAGGTTGAGACCACCTAGGAGAGAGGTGGGCCTGGCCCTGGTCGGTGTTCGCGGATACTTAACACGTTTAACGAGATCTTGGTATTTGATCTGAGTCTGGCTACTGGCCTATACGCACTAACCATCTACGCGGGGACAGTTATGGGCACTCGACGTTGTGGTATCAGCCGAAGCCTTCGTGACGTCAGCAATGGAGCGGCGCGCGCTGGATTGGACTGGAACGCCTACTAGGCTAGGTCTGCTTCCGGCCGCCCACGCAACGTGCAGGTGTGCTAATGGCGATGGGCCCAGACCCCTGGGCGCTTAGGTTTAGACCGGCGTGCTGACCTCTCTGTTGGTCTAGGTGGGGCTGCGACGTGTTGATCTTCCGAGGCCGGGCATGACCCAGAAAAGTGCGTCCGGCCAAATGGGATCGAGCTTGTTGGGTTATGTGGTGCACCCCTGCAGGGAAGTTAATCTATTCGAATAGCCGTGATCTTCGGTAACAGGACGACTTGGAGTTGTACCTTGACCTTATGACAACTAGAACCGGATACTTAATAAAACACACCCTTCCAAGTGCCAATCGGTGATCGCTCTCTCACAGGGCGACGAGGGGAGGATCATCGGTTAGGGTTATGCTATGCGATGCTACTTGGAGGACTTCAGTCTACTCTCTTCTACATGCTGCAAGATGGAGGTGGCCAGAAGCGTAGTCTTCGACAGGATTAGCTATCCCCCTCTTATTCTGGCTTTCTGCAGTTCAGTCCACCGATATGACCCTTTACACATTTACCCATGCATATGTAGTGTAGCTCCTTGCTTGCGAGTACTTTGGATGAGTGCTCACGGTTGCTTTCTCCCTCTTTTCCCCCTATCACTTCTACCTGGTTGTCGCAACCAGATGTTGGAGCCCAGGATCCAGACGCCACCGTTGACGACGACTCCTACTACACCGGAGGTGCCTACTACTACGTGCTGCCCGCTGACGACGACCAGGAGTAGTTAGGAGGATCCCAGGCAGGAGGCCTGCGCCTCTTTTGATCTGTATCCCAGTTTGTGCTAGCCTTCTTAAGGCAAACTTGTTTAACTTATGTCTGTACTCAGATATTGTTGCTTCCGCTGACTCGTCTATGATCGAGCTCTTGTATTCGAGCCCTTGAGGCCCTGGCTTGTAATATGATGCTTGTATGACTTATTTTTATTTGTAGAGTTGTGTTGTGATATCTTCCCGTGGGTCCCTGATCTTGATCGTACACGTTTGCGTGTATGATTAGTGTACGGTTGAATCGGGGGCGTCACACCCTCCCCTAGCGCGGCAGCACACAACACCTCCAGCGTGTCCTTCCCTTGTTGTCGTGTAGCCTCACCTCCTCAAGTCCCCCTGCCCCGCCGACGCGACGACCCGCACATACAACAGACCCGTCCTCCATCCTTGCACACCTTGCTCTCGAGCTCCTAGCACCGCTAGATGCCAGTTTTGCGGCAACGCTGCTGGATGCTGCTCCGCCAATGTCAGGTTGTAGATCCCTTCACAAACGGTTTCCAGCTCGCTGTAGTAGGTGTCGCTAGATGCAGCTCTCAACCTCTTGTCACCGGCAGGTTGCAGGTCAATGTAGGCCATCGCCACTAGCATGCAGCTCCCATCCGTTAGTTGCAGCTCCCATGGTTGCCTGTTGCAGCTTTGTATTGCTCGGTTGTAGCAAAAAACAATCATTGGTGGTAGCATCCGCGACCACCATTCCATCGATCATAGAAAAACTGGATATAGCATTCCCTACCACCAATTCCAACCCCCGCCACCACCGGATGCAGCATTTTGCAGCTCCCATGGCCACCTGTTTCAGCTTTGTATTGCTCGATTGTAGCAAAACTAGTCACCGCTGGTAGCACCCCCGACCACTAGTCCACCGATCGTAGTAAAAAACGGATGCAACATTCTCGACCACCGGTTCCAGCACCCGCCATCACCGGATGCAACATTATAAAGCTCCCGTCGCCCCCGTTGCAGCTTTGTATTGCTGGGTTGTAGAAAAACCAAACACCGGTGGTAGCATCCCCGTCGTGGGGAGCACGCGAGTGATGTGGTCGCGTCATCTCCACCAGGAGGTCACAGCTTCTTCGTCCGACGGTTGCAAACAACCTCTCTGTCATCCCACATCCCAGTGTCTTCATCGTTGGCTTGCAGCATCGCCCAAAGTGGATTCTATAGCTTGGTGTGTAGAGGTAGGGGATGCTTAGAGAGAGAGAGAGAGAGGTGCGGGCGACAGAATGTGTGGCGGGAAAGTAGGGAAGGAAGGGAAGGAACGTGGGGCTTTGGATAAGATGATGGAAGACGTCACTAGGGGCCACTAGTGAACATGCATGTGCGGGGGATCGAGGGCGATCCGACGGACAGCGCATGTCCGGCACAAACGCTTCAGTCGGCAGGCCGACCACAAACGTTTCCCTAATAGAAACCATCACTACAACCAAAGAAAACATAAAGCGAACTACAAAGTGCTAGACTGACTGCATAAGAATACCACAAAAGGAAGTGACCTAGAAAGTAAGGATGCAACCCCTCTCCGATCACAGTTCAACCAAAGTTCCATCCAACAATATATTGAACAACAAGGTAACAAGACTTAAAATTGAATCTATTACAACAACATATAAGGGAGTAGCATTTTCAAACTACTGCATATTAGAAAAAGGGAAACGTGAGACTAGACCAAATATAAAACAACTCAAACAGGGAGCAAACAAATGAGAATCTTCACAACAGAATATCATATGGCACCGAGACAGGGTCCCCTAGACCAGTGGCGGCGCCAGGCCCCAAGCAGCCTGGGGCGCTGCTTGGGGCGTGATGGCCAATTCCTTTGATAACTATAGCAGTACTGTGGTCATAGTGCTACAGTCACACAAAGGCTACCCAGGGCCTGGGCATTTCCTGGTTCCGCTACTGCCCTAGATAGCCTTCCCTTTTTCCTTCAGCCACCTATGAAATGAAGAACTCTAGGGTGCCAACCTCTACTCACATTGAAAGTTTCACTTGCTACTTCTGTCCGAGCAATTTTACCCCCATATCAGTTCTCTTTGCCTTTCCTAGTTTGTCTACAAGATTGAACATGATTTAATCACAACACAAGATCTATGAAGAATCACAAAAGGATCCAACACCCTCTTGCATTCAAAGCATATTTCGTTAATGCAATTCCAAATAGACCATATGACGGCAGATATGCCAACTGAAAGCATCAATTTCTTTTTGTTTACCATATTGAGCAATCCAAGAAGTAAAAAGAGTTTTCATATTATTGGGAGGATGTTCAGATTGAAAGTACATCTTAACATGGTCGACATGAACTTAGCTCTACTTAACAATCAATCAACAAATGATCAATTGATACTTCCTTACCATAGAAAATGCATCTATTATTACCAGCCCAACCTCTTTTTAGCGGGCTGTGTTTTGTAAGAATATTGTTTCTCAAAGTGAGACATAGAGAAGTTTGATTTTTGGTGGAGTTTTAACTTTCCATGAAAACCTAGAAGGATAATATAACTCATTCATGATCAATTGATTATAAAAGGATTTCATAGTAAATTTGCCATCATTAGTGAATGGCCAAGTAATGCTATCTTTGTTCTCATCTAGACTAATATCAAAACAAGCACTCTTAATCTCATTCCACTACATCAGGGTGCCTTCCCATTGGGTCCTCCTAAAAGTAAAATGATTCCAGCCTTTTTCAGAAACCTCAGCCATAGTAATGTTCCTAGTGAAGCAGAGAGATTATAGTCTAGGATAGTAAATATGCAAAGGTTTATCATCAATCCACCAGTTCTCCCAAAGATGACCATTGGCTCCATTTCCTGCATTCTTCTTAACATATTTGTAAAACAAGAACCTTACAAACAAAATACCATATCAAAATTGAGAATCTCCTTGTTTATGCTTTATCCCAGAAAGATGGCTACCTTTTAATATATATTCAACAACA
This sequence comes from Triticum urartu, assembly GCF_003073215.2. Lineage (NCBI taxonomy): Eukaryota > Viridiplantae > Streptophyta > Magnoliopsida > Poales > Poaceae > Triticum > Triticum urartu. The sequence goes on along the minus strand of NC_053024.1, from coordinate 509,806,875 downwards.
TGGATTACCATTGGCATTCCCCTGTTTCTAATTTGCAAATCCATTTAGCTAATAAGGCTTTGCTAAAAATATCCAAATTGGCTATCCCTAACCCCCCTTGCTTCTTGGGTTGACTACTCAACCCTTCAACAAGATGATATTTCTTTTTATCTTTATATCCCTACCAAGCAATCCTATCTCTAAAGAAGTCATTACTCTTTCTCACTCCAACAAGGATGGGGTAAATGGACATCATGAACATAGGTAGGCTGCTCAAACTTGACTGTACTAAAGAAAGTTTGCCATCAACGCTTAGCATCTTAACTTGCCAGAAAGCACATTTATTTTAATCTTATTTTCAACATGCTTCCAATCTTTATTTCTTATTATCACCTTATTGAGTGAAATCCCCGGATATTTCATCGGTAGTTCCCCAATTGGCAGGTAACAATTTTCCTATATTCCTCTCCTCTATTCACAACATCTCCAAATAAGAATCGTAGTTGTATGGTTGTTCAAATCCTAGTTGTAATCCTTCTTGAAATTCATTTTGGATATCTATGTTGAAATCCTAGTTCAAATCCAAGTAGAAATATGAGTTCAAAAAACTTTCATTGTTGGAGAGGAATATGTCTTCTAGCCATTGGTAAACAAGTCCCACATGAATAAAATTTATTAAGTACAATTCTATAGCGAATCTAACTTTATACAAAGTCGCGGCATCCTTCATATCCATATAGAGCATCCTTTATATGTGTTATGGAGGCTGGCAAAATGAAGGTCAAGTCCCTGCTAGAATTTCTCTAAGAGCTCTCAGTATAGATATACCAAGGATAAGATAACCAAGTTGTGAAATCGCAAAATCGTGAAGCGCCATGGAATACCATAGCCATTGCTAGAGCATCATGACGGATAAAGCATTGCAACAATACTAAAAAGCAGTAAACTACACCAGTGAAGTGTTTCCTTCGCAGAGAAGCCCAGGTCATCGAAGTGAGACTCTTCATCTCTACCCATTCAGACATTCAATACTAAGGTGTTTGGTAGGCTGCATGAGGCCAACCCAAGTCATCGAAGTGAGACTCTTCGTCTCTACCCATTTAGTACTAAGGTGTTTGGTAGGCTGCATGAGGCCCAATCAGGCATGCGCGGTGCTAAAATAATAATTTTGGCTGCATGTTATGTATGAAAATCTTGGCTCACATGGAATATAAAGCACCAATGGGCCTGGCTCTGGAGGAACGGTCGAGCTAGGCCTAAGTGATGCAACCAAGCGCACGTGTGTGGGTCTGGCGATGAGAGTTGGGTGCGAGCTGGTGCACATGTGTGCATACGTGTACGTGGATTTGCATGTGTTTGGCTGTAGTCACTTGATTTAATCTCTACTGGATTGTACAAATGTTACCTACCTTTGCATGTGGTCTATTTTTCTGACTCCCTAATCTCTTTCATCTGGACCTTTATAATGTACACAACAGTGCTTTGATCTAAGATAAGATGTACACGAAAAAGATGCACATCAACATTGTGATTCCATTCAGACGACCGGTTCGTAGTTGCATTGATGATAAATGTTTGATTTCCTATTTATGTTTGGAGTTTTTGTTTAACAAATTTTGTCAAATTTATCGCACACACCTGATCATTTGAGATTTCCTTTGACCACTAGCTTCATCTCGTTGTTTCGCATCACTTTCGTGTTGTAAGTTTTCTGTTTTGAAAGTCATAGATGAGTAGTATTAAGGTGTTCATGTGTGGTGCATGTTAGTTTAGACAAATTCGGCAAATCTATCGCACACGTTCGGACTTTGAAAATTTTCTTTGACCACTAACTTCATCTTGTTGTTCTATGAAATTTTTGTGTTGTACGTTTTTCATTTTGACTTTGCGTAGACGAATAAGTCTATGCCTATCTACTATAGTATAACCTCTGTTCATGTGCTTAATGGGGTCAAATCAAGGCAAATGTATGCAACCATATGACATTTAGTGCATCAGCCCAACACAATGCAGGCAACCAAACACCGGAAGGAAGTTGCTCGTAATCCCTATTTGCCACACTCTGCTACAAATTGCCGTTGTTTCGCATAGGTAGGCCCTGCGCATGGGCACTAGGACCCAACGAATGAGATGGGCTGGCCCTGTTAACAAATAGAGAATGTGTTATAGAACCCGGCTTTGGGAACCATCTGAAAGGTTTAGTTTTGTGAATGTCTAGAAGGTTCTTGAACCGGGTTTATTTTTCCTTTTCTTTTTACTGATTCTCCGGTCTTCATTTTTGGTTAATTATTATTTTTCTATTTTCTTCATTTAAAAATATATTTGGAATTTCAAATTTCTTTCTGTTTTTCAAAAAATATTTGAAATATCTAATTTTCTTCCTGTATCATGTCAGAATTTAAAATATCAAAAATTAAAAAAAAATAGTAAATGTTCGGAACTTCAAAATATGTTAACATTCACAAAAAAGTTTGGAACTTCAATTTTTTTGCTTCCAAAAAATGTTCATAATTTCAAGAGTTTTCAGAAATTCATTTTTTATCATTTTAAAAAATTATTCTGTAATTCAAAAAATGTTCACAAACTTGAAAAGTTCATATTTCTTAAAATATCCGCGTTTTCAAAAAATAAAAAAATTGGAAAATGTTTGCATTCCAATAATTGCCGCAAAATTTTCAAATAAAATTACACTTTTTAAATGTTAAAAAACACAGTGCCCTGAGCCACTAGGCTCGCTACAAATGGGCCGGGCTAGTCGGGGCTTATCTCGTGCGAAAGGAGCTAGTTTAGTTAATTGCGAGTTTACTATTGAAGGTCGTGCATCAAATACTGATGCAGATAGGTTAGCTAAGTTTTCAAACACTCTTGATCAGGGCGACACCTTTGGCTGGTCCATCCCCACGATCCTTTTTGTATACCACTTCAAGTGGTTTATGATCAATAAAGTTTAGCTGTACCTCTAGAAAAATATAGGAGCTCCCAAATTGCTTCCCTTATGCAGGCAGCCCATTTTTATAGATAAATAAATTATGTGCCAAGCATAATCTTTAGCCAGTTAGCCACAGATGCAAATGGCTCGAAAACAATGCAGTAACCAAACATGCCCTACGTGATACAGTGTACACCCATGATCCGTCCCGCCGCTGCAGCTCCATTATGATCCCCGGCACTCACAGTTTCCATGCATGTGCGCGTGCCTGCGGCTGCAGGCACACTGCACGAACAGAGCCGGCCCTGCTGAATCGCTGGTCGTAGTCGAACATGATATCGAAGAAGCGTATTCCGGACGTGCCAACAAATGAATACATGAGTACGTGTGTACCCCGAATCGCGGACATCCTCATACTGCTCACCATTTCTCCGGGGTGATGATGGCCTCTCCTCCTGACCTAGTCTCCATGTATACTGGTTCCAGCACTGCTCCTTCCAGTGACTGCAGCCGACAGCATTAGTAGTAGAATTCAATGGGATAACAAGCGGAGTAAAAGAAGTGGCTGTAGAGTGACTCAGCATTACTTACCAGAGAAGATATCAATTCGGTATTCAGTGGATGCATGTACTGTGTCTCAAGTACAGACATTTTATCAGAAATCATAGAGCAAGAAACTTTTAACTCGTAAAGGTAGACTAAAATTGTTGGAGTTGTGTCGAATATAGTGTACAAGGTAGGTCACAGTTGAACTCTGAGTTGTATTGTGTTTAAATAAGATATGGAGTCGTGTCCTAATAAGACACTTGTATCCTAGACCTCTCATATATAGCGGGGGTACACACACGATGTAACCTATGCCAACATAATAGCACCGAAACGCAGGGAAAGCCGGCGGCATGCGCCGGTGTCCAAGGCGACCGGATACGGTATTGTAGCGGTGTCATGGGAGGAGCACCCATAGTTAGGCCCTGGAGATGTAGCCATATCGATGAACCTCGTTAACAAATCTCGGTGTCGTGCTCGTGTGATTGCTTGATCCTCAGATGATCAACAATATGCATCGGATTTATTCTAACAAGTAGTATCAGGTTGTCCAGAGGCCATGGATTGTTGATGAGCAGAAGCCAAAAGAAATCGCGGAAGAGATTGGTTTGATCTGTGTATGTCAAGCAGATTTATTCTAACAAGTAATATCAGGTGATCGACAATATGCCTTGGATTTATTTTAACAAGTAGTATCAGGTTGTTCAGAGGCTATGGATTGTTGATGAGCAAAAGCCGAAAGAAATCGTGAAAGAGATTGGTTTGATCTGTGTATGTTAAACGGATTTATTCTAACAAGTAGTATCAGGTGATCGACAATATGCCTCGGATTTATTTTAACAAGTAGTATCAGATTGTCCAGAGGCCATAGATTGTTGATGAGCAGAAGCCGAAAGAAATCGCGGAAGAGATTGGTTTGATATCGGGCCAACAAAGCTCGGAAAAATCGAAGTTGACAGGAGGCATCGGATCGATGGAAACTCGGAAGCATGTCGGCGAGATGGAAGCAATCAGGAGCAGCATCAGATCCCGCTGATCCAGGCGGCGGCAGCCAGGCACGTGGCAGGACGCGTGTGTCGCGAGCAGCGCGTGCGTGCAACAGGCGCCTGGCCGAGCAAAGGCCCAGGCGGGACCTCGAGGCCCAAAAGCTGGGCTGGCGCATCTTGGGGGCCAGGCACGCTACAGGCACATGCAGGGTCGAGCAGCGGAGGGCGGAGGCGTGGATGAGGCACTGGTGTACGGAGGTGCAAGCTGCATGCGATTGGTGAGATTTGTTTAGTAAAAAGTAAATCTGCACCTGGTATGTAGTACGTGGCTTGAGGTTAGCAACATGGTGAAAAGAGAAAAAACATTGGGAGTTGCCGGACACAAGTTTGGTGCATCCACGGAAGCTACCCGGAAGAGACAATTTTTCCTTTGAATTTGTCGCTAAGTGTGCACGTGGTTTTACCGTGAGGTTCGCAGATGGATCATGCATACACAGGGCGCCAAAGCAAGGCACAGAAATATGCGGGCGGACATGACGCAGGGTGCAGCATGAATGTAGTCGGACAAGTTCGGCTGGGTCGGACTAGACAGTCTGACGTGATCGATGCAAGTCGGTTGGTACAGAAGACGGTGGTGGGTCGGCGGCGGCGACATAGGAGCGTGGTGTTGATGGTGACCGACTTCTGGGCGTGGAAACACGTGGTGCACATGCCCGAGGCTTGTACGGCTTCGACAAGACTATGGCGCGGGATTGATTCAAGGTGGTGTATACACGGAGCTTGAAGTCGATGAGGCGCAGGGGTGGACTGATCATCTACCATGGAGTCATGTTGAAGGTGGAGCTGGAATCTGACGGAAGACTTCACTCGGTGCTGATTGAGGGGCTACGCCGTAAGACGTCAGAGAGTCGAAGCCTATTTCAGCAGGAAAAAAGCGAGGCACGCGTAGTTCGGACTGGAGCCCGGTGGTCTGATGGAAGCGTGAAAGTCGTCATCGGTCGGTGATGATCAGTGGTACTCTGCAGTGGGGGTTGAGTGGTGTGGGTTCGCGACCCTTGAGACTCGACCGGGATAGCAGAGGCTCGACACGGTAATAGCAACGAGGCGTGCGGTACGCACGGAACATGGAGACGGGCCAGGGCTTTGGTGGTCATACATGTGATGATACAACTGCGAATTTGACTCGGGATGACTAAAAACAATGGTGAAATTTCTTCAAGTTTTAGATAGGCAATCAAGAAATGAGCGGTGATGTTGATTTCAGGTAACTCTTATGTGCGACACCCAATATGTAAGTTGTTCAATTTCACGCAGATCAGTGATCAGTGTGTGATGGTGGATACTCTGAAAGTTGGGAGCACAGACTAGAATAAAGAGGAACTTAATTTTGCTCGAGCGTTGACTGTGGTCAAGAAAAGAAGGGACTACAAGTTGCAGGTGGAGTCTTTGGAGTAGCAGTGGTTCTCATAGGATAAGCTCAAGTTCAATGTACATGGAAATTTGACGCATTGACGAATTCAAGGTGATGGAGAATATTCGCCAATGTGAAGTTTATTGAAGTTGTGTCGAATATAGTGTACAAGGTAGGTTACAGTTGGATTCTGAGTTATATTGTGTTTAGATAGAATATGGAGTCGTGTCCTAATAAGACACTTGTATCCTAAACCTTTTATATATAGTAGGGGTAAACACACGATATAACCTATGCTAACATAATAGCATCGGAACGCAAGAAAAGTCGGCGGCATGTGCCGGTGTTCAGGACGACCGGATGCGGTATTGTAGCGGTGTCATGGGGAAGAGCGCCCATAGTCAGGCCTCGGGATATAGCCATATCGATAAATCTCGTTAACAAATTTTGGTATCGTACTCGCTTAATTCTTGGATAATCGACGGTATATCTCAAATTTATTCTAAGAAAAACAACAACTCCAAACCAACACGATGGTCCATAGATTAGTGCCAGCCAAGGTATGCGTGGGTCACAACTCACAACTGACGGCTTAGGAGACAAACATTAAACTTGTACTGGTATAAGATTATGATTCAGGTTATACCAGTCATAAAACTACATGGAAACATGAGATAAAAATTATAAGATAACATATTTCCTTATAAGAACACTCCTACGCCTACGAAAGAAATCCAAAAAGAGTTTAGGGCGCGGTTGGTTACTAAAATAGAGAATATTTAATTGGTCAGCTAATATTTCTACTTTACTTTTGAAAAGCATATGCGCCATATATAGAGAGACAATAGGGAGTTGCATTCTTTATGCTCTCTGGTTCATCATGTGTGGGCAATGAACATTTTATTGTCCAAAATGTGTGAGGGAGTTCTGGATTAGGGGGTATCCAGACAGCCGGATTATATCCTTTGGCCGGATTGTTGAACTATGAAGATACAAGATTGAAGACTTCGTCCGGTGTCTGAATGTGACTCTACTTGGCGTGGAAGGCAAGCTAGGCAATACGGGTATGTATATCTCCTCCTTTGTAACCGACCTTGTGTAACCCTAGCCCCCTCCGGTGTCTATATAAACCGGAGGGTTTTAGTCCGTAGGACAACATACAATCATACCATAGGCTAGCTTCTAGGGTTTAGCCTCTCCGATCTCGTGGTAGATATACTCTTGTACTACTCATATTATCAAGAATAATCAAGCAGGATGTAGGGTTTTACCTCCATCAAGAGGGCCCGAACCTGGGTAAAACATCATGTCCCCTGCCTCTTGTTACCATCCGCCTTAGACGCACAGTTCATGACCCCCTACCGGAGATCCGCCGGTTTTGACACCGACATTGGTGCTTTCATTGAGAGTTCCACTGTGCCGTCGCCATAAGGAAGGATGCCTCGTCTCGTTGTTAAAAACAACATTACCGCCGGGGGAGCCCTGGCTGTCGGCCAAACTCTCTGGCTTGGCAGTTTCATCATGACCGCCCATTCGGCCGCTGCACCGACGATGAGCTCTCGGGTCATAAAAACAACCTCCACGTCGGCTCGGAATTCGCCGAGCAGATGGGTCCAATGGAAGTCTCTTCCCTAAACGAGCTCTTGGATCGTATCACCGCCTTGGGAGTCGCTACAGACTATGATCGGATTGGGGTTAAACCCGATCAAAGGGAGATTAATTCTCCACCGGTCACCCATCATATTGCGGTGGTGGAGGAATAAAGCGGCGATTCTTCCTCTATCTTGAGGACTAACTATATCTGGATTCCTGAGCTCTCCGAGCCGGATACCCGTTTACGGGAGGACATCACCCAAGCCCTAAACTTAGAGTCAGGCAGCGGGCCAGACTTATCGGGCAACACTCCGGAATCCGAGCTTCCAAGATTGGAAACTCCTCGGCCCCTGGGTCTCAGATCGGGTAGGGGTTCGGACTTAAATCCATCCACCCACCCAAACATAAAAGATCTTTCCCACATCAGGCAAGAGCCCCATGAAACAGTACATCATTATTGGGCCAGATTCCTCCTTGTGATAAACAAGGTTAAGGACTGTCGCAAGGAAGACGCAGTCTCATTTTTCTGCAATAATTGCATGGACAAGGGAATCCTTAAAGCGTAAGTCGCCGTGACATATCACACTTCACCGACTTAGTGTCCATAGTACAAAAGTACTGTGCGATGGAAAGCGCCTGGAAAACCGAAACAAAATTTTGGGATTATCCGGCTCGGAATATACACCCAGTCCGAAGTAAAAGGGAGCACTATCATAAGACACCCGAGTTAGTTACAAAGAAACAGAAACCCTCTACAGGGCATAGAACCGTATTGAAGGGATGGCTTAACGGACCCTGCAAAATTCATAGTACAGCGGATACCATACCAACACATAGCCTTAGAGCATGTTGGATACTCCGACAGGTGGCCAAAAGTGGTGAGGATCTTCTCATCCCAAATGCCACAGAGCACTATCCCGTGGATAACAATACGGTATTAACAGTCTTTGAAACCTTCGCATCAAATAATAGGCGCAAGCGAACACTCCACAGCCTCGCCGAAATCTGCCATGTGGCAGCAATGAATCCATGGAGTGACACGGCTATTACCTTCAATGCCAGTGATGAACCTAAATTCCGAACATCCCGAGCACCAGCTGCACTGGTCCTCAGTCCAATTGTGGATGGCTTTCGACTCACCAAAGTACTCATGGACGGCGGCAGTGGATTAAACCTCATATATGAGGAAAATCTTCAAAAATTGGAAATAGACTGGAACCGCATTGAGCAAAGTAGCACAACCTCCAGAGGAATGATCCCCAGTCGGGAAGCACGCTGTGCTGGGAAAATCACACTAGATGTGGTATTCGGCACGCCAGAGAACTATAGGTCCGAAGAAATTACATTCCAAGTGGTCTCGTTCAGTAGTGGATACCATGCCCTTTTAGGACGGGAGGCATTCACGATCTTCCAAGCCATACCCCATTATGGGTACATGAAGCTCAAAATGCCCTGGCCCAATGGAATCATCACTCTCGCTAGTGATCCGGACATAGTACTCCGCGCCGAAAACAAAACAGCCGCATTGGCCCACGAGGCATTATCCGAAGCCCTTTCGGCCAAGGAATTAACTGCGCTACACTCCACAGTGGACAGGGACAACGTGATACTTGACAAGAGATCCAAGTCCACCTCTTTTAAACCAGCGGATGAAATAGTCAAATTCCAAGTCCACCCAACGAACCCTACAAAAACAGCCTCCATCGGGGCACAGTTAAACCCCGCCGTGGACGCCACACTACGAGAGTTCCTGCGCGAGAATTGGGACATATTCGCCTGGCACCCCTCAGACATACCAGGAATCCCAGACAGGCTGGCTGAGCACAGCCTCAATATCGTAAAGGGATTAAAGCCGGTCAAGCAGGCTCTTCGGCGTTTTTCTGAACCTAAGAGACAGGCTATGGGAGAGGAACTAGCCAAGTTATTGGAGGCCAGATTCATTAGAGAAATAAAACACCCGGACTGGCTAGCAAACCTGGTGATGGTACTAAAGAAGGACAAATCCTGGTGCCGATGTGTCAATTTCAAGCACCTCAACAAGGCTTGCCCAAAGGATCCCTTCCCCCTCCCCCGCATTGATCAAATTATCGATGCTACCGCAGGACACGAGTCATTGTGTTTCCTTGACGCATACTCCGGCTACCACCAAATCAAGATGGTGGAGTCCGAGCAAGCCGCAACGGCATTTATCACACCATACGGCCCCTTCTGTTTCAACACAATGCCTTCTGGGCTCAAAAACGCCGGCGCAATATATCAGCGCATGATTTAGACATGTCTGGAGAAACAGATCAGCAAAACAGTAGAGGCATAGGTAGATGATGTGGTCGTCAAAACCAAACACGTCGACTCTCTAATAGACGACTTGAGGCTCACATTCGACAACCTCCGAACATACGACATCAAGCTCAATCCAGAAAAATGCGTTTTCGGCGTACCAGCCGGAAAGTTCCTGGGTTTCATTGTCTCCAGTAGAGGAATTGAAGCTAATCCGGCCAAAATCCGAGCTTTGTCATAGTTGGCTACCCCAACAGACCTCAAACAAATCCAGAAATTAACTGGATGTGTGGCGGCTTTAAGCCGCTTTATCTCCCGCTTAGGAGAAAAGGCATTACCCCTTTATCGCCTTCTTCGGCGCACCGAACACTTCGAGTGGACGGACGCTGCCACAACCGGATTGGAAGAAATAAAAGCCATACTGGCAACCAACCCAATCCTAGCCGCGCCAAACATTGGCGAACCAATGCTGTTATACATTGCGGCAACTCATCAGGTTGTAAGCGCAGTGCTCGTCGTCGAACGAGAAGCGGACGGACATAAATTCCCTCTTCAAAAGCCGGTATATTATGTATCCACTGTCCTCACTCCATGCAAATTACGGTACCCACATTATCAAAAGATAGCCTATGCGGTATTCATGGCATCCTGGAAGCTGTGACACTAGTTTCAAGAGTGTTCGATTACAGTAGCCTCGGAAGTGCCACTTAATGATATTATAAACAACCACGACGCCACGAGCCGGATTGCCAAATGGGCCATTGAGCTCCTCCCGTTCGACATAACATACAAACCACGGTGAGCCATTAAATCGCAAGTATTGGCCGACTTTGTGGCCGAATGGACGGAAGCTGAACTCCCTAAAGAGTACGACGCATACTCCAATTGGATCATGCACTTCGACGGCTCCAAAATGCTGGCTGGTCTGGGGGCTGGCGTCATCCCGACGTCCCCAACCGGAGATACAGTTCAATACGTACTGCAGATACTATATACAGACTCCAACAACGCAGCCGAATACGGAGCCCTGCTACATGGTCTTCAGATGGCAGTTTCCATGGGCATTCAACGCCTGGAGGTGCGTGGGGATTTGAACCTCGCAATATCCCAAATAAATGGAGACTTCGATGCCAAGGATCCAAAGATGGCGGCCTATCAAAACGCCGTCCTAAAGATGTCAGCTCGGTTCGAGGGGCTCGAATTTCACCATGTGGCCCAGGAAAACAATCAAGCGGCGGATATCCTCGCCCGCATCGGCGCAAAACGCGATGCGGTCCCGCCAACATCTTTTTGGAGAGGTTGTTTAAGCCATCCGTGGTATGGGAAGGGGACACCGGTAACAATAGTCCGGGTCCGGCCAAAAGGCCCGATACCGAACACTCTGACATAATCGGAGGCTCTGCCACCGAAATAACACCTTCAACCCACGTAACAATGGCCATCATCGCCCCATGGACTAAACCATTCCTGGCCAACCTAACTAGGCATGAACTTCCCGAGGACCAAAATGAGGCACACTGCATAGTGCGGCGATCCAAAGCCTACAGGGCCCACGAGGGAGAGCTGTATACAAAAAGCACTACCGGAGTCCTTCAAAGGTGCATCTCCGAAGTGGAAGGGCGGAAACTTTTGGCAGAAATTCACGCCAGACTCGGCGGCCACCACACCGCAGCCCGGGCCTTGTAAGCAAGGCCTTCCGTACAGGTTTTTATTGGCCGACGCCCGGGCAGACTCACATGACTTGGTCCAACGCTGCGCCGTTTGCCAGCTTTTTGCAAACCAAAGCCACATGCCACCCACCGCCCTCCAAACCATCCCCATTACCTGGCCCTTCACGGTCTGGGGGCTTGACATGGTTGGACCCCTTAAAGGGGAACCCATAAGAAAAAAATACTTACTGGTCATGGTGGATAAATTCACCAAATGGATAGAAGCCAAACCTGTTAAAACAGCCAAATCCGGATCGGTGATAGACTTCATATCCGGGGTTGTACACCGTTATGGCGTCCCCCACAGCATCATCACTGACAATGGCACGAACTTCACGGCCGACAAGGTAAAACTCTGGTGCAGCAACATGGGCATCAAACTCGATTATGCTTCAGTCTATCACCCACAAACAATGGCCAAGTTGAGCGAGCAAATGGTCTTATCATGAGCGGCATTAAACCCAGACTAGTGCGGTCCTTAAAGGAGTCTAACACGCACTGGGTAGAGGAGCTCGACTCCGTACTCTGGGGGCTGCGGACCACGCTGAATCGTACTACCGGATATACACCCTTCTTTATGGTGTACGACGCAGAGGCGGTTCTGCCCTGCGACATAATTCATGACTCACCTCGAGTGCGCATGTACGAAAAAAGAGAAGCCGAGCTCGATCGGCAGGACAGTCTGGACACACTGGAGGAGGAGCGCGACGTCGCAAAAGCCCGTTCTGCATTTTATCAGCAACAGGCTCGCAGATACCAAAGCAGAGAAGTATGGGCCAAAACTTATAATGTTGGCGAGTTAGTACTACGCCTGCCGGAGAAGAAAAAGACCAAGCTCGAGCCCAAATGGGAAGGTCCCTTCATTATTGACCAAGTTCTGACCGGTGGAGCGTACCGTCTGCGGGATGCATCGAATAATCGACTTGAGCCGAACCCATGGAACGCAGCCAGGCTCCGAAGATTCTACGCCTAGCGCCGGACTCTATGTTCGTCTCCTTCCTCTGTCCATTTTTCGCATATACATTATCTGTCTTTTTTCTCTTTCTTTCTTTTATTCTTTCTCAAGGCCTTCAAGGGCCAACTTGTGTCTCGCCTGCACACTATAGATGCGCTAACCGCGCTCATTATACCTGGGGGCTTCTTACATAGAAGCTTAATTATCTATCTGGGCTTCATGCCCCGCACATGTGTTCTTCTTCCGCATGTACCTTTTCTTCGCCATTATATGCATCGATATGACTTAAGTTTTGGCCAAGCTGGGTTGCCTGGCTCTTGTATTTATGCCCTACGTTCCCGTTAATTCGGCTAGGGCATAAGGGGAGCACCTCTGCGATTGTTACTACCGGGTCAGCCGGATGTGTACCTCGGACTAGGTGAAGCCGAAAGCTAGCGTTCTTAAGGGAATATTCGGTCGGCGAACAAAAGATGATTTTTATTTATTTTCCATATATGCCCCCAAATGTTTTTGCGTGTGGCTCCGCTCGCAGTCCGGACATGCACTTTAGGGCATGCGTACCCAGGGAAAGGAACCCCTAACAAAACTATTCTCCCTGGAAGATGTTTCTTACTACCCATGTAATATAACATAACTAGTTGGGTACTTGTCTGTTCAAGCACTAATGACCCCTACGCCTGGTTTCCACGCATACCCCGGTTCTTATATAACTGAGCGGGTATTCGGACACACTCCGGACTATCGGGTCCCGAGGTTGAAGCGGAAAGGTCCGCCATGACAAATGATTTACAATCCGGCTAGAAGGCATTATACATGTCACTTTAATTACATAGTCATGTAGACTGACTAAATTCCTCTTCTATGCCATCCAACAGGCGGTCTAGCCTACAATCCTGTTGGGAATACTTTGCAGCTAATTCTACTTGCCCATAGACTAAGCTAACGGGGATCTCTTTCCCATCGGGCCCCACAGGTCCGACCTCGGCCATGTGGTTTGGGTCAGCCTTGGTATACCGCGTCTTCACCATGGCCCAGACTTCCCTGGCACCTTGACGGCAGGCCGATATCTTCCATAATCGGAAGCGCCGCCGTGCTCCCTTGAGCTTCTCCGCAAGCTCTCCAATGCCTTCTGGCAGGGAGACTGATGGCCACAAGGCCTGGGCAATACCTTGCATCACCTGCCGAACTTGTTCATGCAGTTGTGAGAGCTCGGATAGAAGATCACCCGCAGACCCGGGCATTTCCTCCGCGGGACGACCCGTCAGCATACCTGCAGACATAACTCTGTTAGCCGGCTTCTCCGCCGTCCCCTTTTTAAGGGTTCGTTCAAGAACTTACTGAAAATGCCGCGTCGAAGCCGCTTATTCTCCTTCTCGGAGTCCGCAAGCTGGGCTCGAACATCTTTTAGTTCCACGCTCAGCTTGGTATTGGCGTATTGGAGATTATTTTTCTCCCGCCTAACCTCAGTCAGCACGCGTTCACCAGCCTTTAGCTGTCGTACGACATGCTGGTCCTCCGGATTCTCTCCGAATCTATTGTTAGATCTGCAGCCACGCCGCACGCTATATGGTACCTATCATTCTTTGAAACAAATGTTACCTGCTGGGGACTTTTTAGGTTCCTTCAATGTGGCAACGGCGGCCCGAAGTTGGGTATTCTTCTCTGTAAGAACCTGCACAATAGATGATCCTTAAATCAGTTCTGCTAACTGTTTCAAGTCTCAGGGGCTACTGATACATATAATCGTCAGATTTGCTTACTCGTACATCCCTTACATACTGGTCCGTGGCTCTGGCTAGACCATTTTGAGCAGCACGGAGGTACGCGTCTCCAGAATTGAAGGCATCAAATGCCTCTGGGGAGAAGCAAGCGTCACGGAGTACGGCTCGGTGACGCCTATGATTCATGGTGCTCTCCACTTCTGAATTTGTAGCGGATAGTCTATCCGCATCCTTTGTAGGAGGAGTATTCGGCATCCGCCCCATGTCGGCTTCCGCCTCTATGTCCGGTCCTGGAGCCCGACTGGTGGAAGCATGATCGGCAGCCTTACCGGACATATTCCGGCGAGCGTTTTTTCTGTTAAAGAAACATGGACGTCATTACGTTTTGAGAAAGACGACAACCACGGAGCGGGGTTTTTGTCATACCTCTGCGCAGGCGTCTCCATCCTGACCGCCTTCCTTTTTGGCCTGCCCGGCTTCGGTGCCTCTTGTTGGCGAGTTGCTGCGGGTTCGGCACGGCGTCCCGAAGGCCTTCCCTGTAAAACACCATATGTATATGGTAGGTGAAGTGTCTAAAAGGGGATCCTAGTTTTTGGAGTTGGGATTTTTGCTTTTTCTTACATGCGACGTAGAAAGCAGTCCGAGATAGTCGGCCGTAATGGCCACCATGACGTCATCACAACTTAATTGATAGAACTGCCGGTCTATCAGCTCCAAGAATATGTCCGGATCTTCTTCGAGTCCGGGACCAAGGGCCCGGTCAGGGTCCTCTGGTTGTGGAGATCCTCTGGTTGTGGAGATGGGCTGTTGACCTACCTTATGGCTTTTCGCAGTTCCTGCCGCACAATGGCAAGGTGAATACCTACGACAAAGAATGCGGGAAGAATGGGAGTAGGGAGATATAACTCACCCAGCTTGGAGGGTTGTACATAGAGAATCCATCCCGTGGCTTGATGCGGACGAACTCCTCTTCCTCTCCCTTGAACAACTCGGACATAATTTTTGCTAAAGCGGCAGCGTTGTCCGGACCCTTACGCCCGCAACGGGTGGCATCATCTTCCCCGTTAAAACACCATAGGCGGTGCCCTCGATATTGATGTGGCTGCACCCCCCGCATTATGCATATTGACATAACCTCGATTACTGTCAATCCTGATTGAGCCAACGCTTTAATCCGGTTCATCAGATAAAGGACTTCTCCGTTGTCTTCCTCCTGGGGGCTCCGTGGGCGCCAACTTCGGCGTTTCTTCAGAGGATCATTGTTGAACTTAGGAAGACCCCGCTGAACAGGGTCCGGAAGGGGGATGTCCTCCATATAAAACCATTCCGATGGCTAGTCTTCAGACGTCTTCTTCGGAGTACCGGACAGGTATCCGGTTTCGGCGATGCGCCATATTTCGGCTCCGCCCACTTGATAAAGTGACCCCTTCTGTGTGCGGGGGACGAGGCAAAATAACCTTTTCCACAGCTCGAAATGAGCCTGGCAGCCCAAGAATAACTCGCAAAGGGCAACATAGCCGACGATGTGTAATATGGAAGCAGGGGTGAAATCATGTAGTTGGAGGCCGTAAAACTCCAGGAGCCCGCGGAGGAACGGATGAATTGGAAATCCGAGTCCCCTTAATAAATAAGGAACAAGGCATACCCGCTCCCCCGTAGAGGGGCTGGGGAAGCTCTCCGCATGCTCCCCGCCATTGTAGGTGGCGAGCCCGGCTCGGACGGGAACCATATACGCTGGAGGGAGAAATCCCTTAGTCTGCAGTTTGACTAATCGACTGTGTGGGACTGAACACCTCTCCCAATCGCCGAGCTTAGGGCTATAGGGGCGGGAGGAGGAGCTGCGGAGGTCGGCCATGTTGGAGTGGATTTTTCCGAAGCGCGCTCCGATGGATTCTCGTTGGGGGAGGATGATATGGATTGGATCTAAGAATCCCCATCCCTTTAATAGACCATTTATTTATCTGGCTAGGGGGTGAATGTAAAAACGCCCTGGCGCCTCATATTCATTCGATGCGTGGAAGATAGCCCTTATTGGGCGCAGAAGCCAAGAGGTCCAACGTTTATGGGGCTGGACACTGCTTAACAAACGTTCGAAATTTGGAGAAGAACCCGCCTTCCAATGCCGAAGACAACACTGCGCGCCGGACTCATCGTCATTGAAGCCTGGTTCGGGGGCTACTGAGGGAGTCCTAGATTAGGGGGTATCCGGACAGCCGGATTATATCCTTTGGCCGGACTGTTGAACTATGAAGATACAAGATTGAAGACTTCGTCCCATGTCCGGATGGGACTCTACTTGGCGTGGAAGGCAAGCTAGGCAATACAGATATGTATATCTCCTCCTTTGTAACCGACCTTGTGTAACCCTAGCCCCCTCCGGTGTCTATATAAACCGGAGGGTTTTAGTCCGTAGGAAAACATACAATCATACCATAGGCTAGCTTCTAGGGTTTAGCCTCTCCGATCTCATGGTAGATCTACTCTTGTACTACTCATATTATCAAGAATAATCAAGCAGTACGTAGGGTTTTACCTCCATCAAGAGGGCCCGAACCTGGGTAAAACATCGTGTCCCCTGCCTCCTATTACCATCCGCCTTAGATGCATAGTTTGGGACCCCCTACCCGAGATCCGCCAGTTTTGACACCGACAATGTGCTTGCTCTGTTTTAGCATGTTCCTCTTCTGTTCTTCTTTAATAAGTATTCTCTCCACTCCTAAATATAAGTCTTTGTAGAGATTCCTTCATGGAATACATACGGAGCAAAATAAGTGAATCTACACTATGGAATGTATCTATACACATCCGTATGTGATCCATAGTGGTATCTCTCAAAGACTTATATTTAGGAACATAGGGAGTATAATAGTAGTACAGTATGTTCCTTGTAGTGAAGAGGAGCAGGGACATTTGCAGTGTACGGGTCTATTCGGCCGCTTGTCATGGACGCTTTCAACTCTTCGTGTTAGTCTACCAAATATCTAGGAAATGCTGGAAGCTGTGTCGCCTTTGAGAGTTAGACTGATAGTAACGGTACTATGCCTTCAGTTGAAGAGAGCTGGTATCCGAAGCCTTTCTAACCGTACCGGCAATACTAGCCCATATTTTCCAGCAAGTTTCACTTTCCTGATTTTACTCGTGATACTTAGGGTTTTCCCATTATATCCATACTATGATCTATGTAGGTGCTTTGCGTCGTACTAGCAACAGTACACTCTTGAAGCTAAACAACACACCAATCATACCTCCAAACTTACTTCTTCAAATATGAATGTGATATGATACTGACATTAGTTGACACACACACACACATTTAATTGGTTAGCTAATGCTCCCACTTGAGTTTTCAAATGCATGTGGCCACATATAGGGAGACATCATGGAACTGCATTTCATTGGGCACTCTGATTCATCATGGGTGCGCAACCAACATTGTATAGAAAGAAGCAGAATCTCAATAATATGCTTCCCCCTCTGTTCTTTAACATGTTCCTCTTCCGTTCTTCTTTAGTAAGTACAATATGTTCCTTTTCAGGTAGGGGAGCAGGGACATCTGTAGTCGATAGCTCTATTGTGCCACTTCTGCTAGATGATTTTAGCATTCGAGTTGGTCTGCCATAGTATCCAGGAAATGGTGGGAGCTGTGCGGTCTTTGATAAACTAGACTGATATTAATAGCAGTGCGTCTTCAGATGAATAGAGCTGGCATGTAGGTGATCGATAGGCTTTAAATTAGTAGCAGCAATACAACCCCTTATTTTCCAGTCAGTTCAGCTTTGCCGATTTATTTATGATGGTTATGGTGTAGCCCTTTTATCTACAATACGATCTGCATAGTGGCTGTGCGCTCTCGTTATCATGGTGTGGCAACCAAATTTCTATACGATATATTATGAACCTATCATCTACCAACTATCCTCACATCTGGAGCTCCCAACAAGGAAACTATTTTTTCTGTAGTTGTGCCAGATTATATTAATTTGCGCACCATATTACAACACACATGGGATCTCTCATTAGAATCCAGTAATAGCACACAAGGGTTTATAGGGAGCCTGAAAGCACAAGTGCTCCCTGGGTGATTTTGCCAATTAATGTCAACATATCTCTTGTTGGACTAATGGTTTTAACTTGTATATTTCAGACAAGTCCAACAGTGGCATGACAAGGACAAGACGATGTGGAACCCCTTCAAAATGAGAAGGACAAGGATTGGCAAAAGCTCAAGACTCTACATTTTTGGTTAAGTGATCCAAGATCACATTGAATCCATAGGAAAGCTAATACTATTAAAAGGGGATGAGGTGTTTCTTAATGATCCACTTACTCAAGTGCTTAGTGATATTGCTCCAAAATCCTCAGCCATTTTCTCTACCCAAATATGTCCAAACCCTAATTCCCAACTTGGTCCCACTGAAACTTCTCATCCGGAGTCACCGAGTTCTGGACTTAGCCACTGCCAAAACCCTAACAATTTGGTCACACCGATATGGATCTCGGTCCCACCGAGATGGCCTTGCCAACGCTCTGTGACTTGTTGCACTCACTTCGGTCTCACCTAGATGTTGCAATCGGTCTCACCGAGTTGGCTTGATTGATTCTATGTTGCCTTATTAGTTCACTTCGGTTCCACCGAGATGACGCAATCGGTGCCACCGAGATGAGGTTTTCCCTAAGCCCTAGCACATCAGTTCCACCGAGTTGTTCCTGTCAGTCCCAACAAGATTCCTAACGTTTATATTTTTGCACAGATCGGTGCCAATGAGATGGGTCAAAAGTGTGTAACGATTGGATTTTCTGTGGAGGCTATATATACCCCTTGCCACTTCTTGAGCTTGCGTTGGTTTTTCCCTTCAAGAGGAAAGGGTGATGCAGCAAAGTAGAGATACGTATTTACCTCAGTTGAGAACCAAGGTATCAATCCAGTAGGAGGAACACACAAGTCACCACTGGTTGCACCTACATAAACAAACAAATACTTGCACCCAATGCAATAAAGGGGTTGTCAATCCCTTCACGGTTACTTGCAAGGATGAGATATGATAGAGATAGGTATAAAAGATAAGTAAAAGTGCAAAATAAAGTAAAGGTAAATAAATTGCAGCAGGGTATTTTTGGGTTTTTGGTTTTATAGATCTGAAAATAATACGATAAAAATAGATTCGGGGGCCATAGTTTTCACTAGAGGCTTCTCTCTTGAAAGAACGCATACGGTGGGTAAAAAATTTACTGTTGAGCAATTGATAGAAAAGCAAATAATTATGACGATGTCTAAGGCAATGATCATGAATATAGGCATCACGTCAGTGACAAGTCGACTGACTCCTGCCTGCATCTACTACTATTACTCCACACATCGATCGCTATCCAGCATGCATCTAGTGTATTAACTTAACAAGAATGGAGTATCGCCTTAAGCAAGATGACATGATGTATACAGATAGATCCAATCAATATGAATAAACCCCAACTTTTTATCCTTAATGGCAACAATACAAATATGTGTCATGTCCCTTCCTGTCACTGGGAATAAGCACCGCAAGGTTGAACCCATTACAAAGCACCTCTCCCATGGGAAGAAAAATCAATATAGTTGGCCAAACCAAATCAATAGATCAGAGACAAATACAAAGCTATCTTAATCATGCATAATAGAATTCAGAGAAGACTCAGATAATGTTCATAGATAATCTGACCATAAACCCATGATACGTCTCCAACGTATCTATAATTTTTGATTGTTCCATGCTGTTATATTATCATTCTTGTATGTTTTACAATAATTTTATAGCAACTTTATATCATTTTTTGGGACTAACCTATAGACATAGTGCCCCGTGCCAGTTGCTGTTTTTTGCTCTTTTTTTACTTCACAGAATATCCCTATCAAACGGAGTCCAAACGTAGCGAAACTTTTTGGAGATTTTTTTTGGACTAGAAGACAACTTTAGAGCCAAGGAAGCACCTGGGGGAGGCCCGTGGGGCCTATCTATTTACTTTATGAATTTTCTATTTTTATTTGAGTCTCCATCTTCTCTTATAAAGCACCAACTAGGGAGCACTATGATCATACTTGAGCATTGAATGTAGCTAATATTCGAGTGTGTTTCGTGAATGGATCAATGATTGAGCATGATGGGCTATGGATAACTTTCTTTAGTGTTGATATTTTGAAAGACATGGTTGCTTGTTTATATGCTTGAGTATTGAAGTCTTCATATCAAATAGAAACTATTGCTTAGAACTAATTAAAAGACCAAATGTCCATGCTACAAAAGAAAAGAATATGTGATGAACATGTTAGGCAGCATTCCACATTAAAAAAAATCTATTTTTATCATTTACCTACTCGAGGACGAGCATGACTTAAGCTTGGGGATGCTGATACATCTCCAACATATCTATATTTTTGATTGTTACATGCAGTTATATTACCATTCTTGGATATTTTACAATCATTTTATAGCAACTTTATATCATTTTGGGACTAACCTATTGACATAGTGCCCAGTTCCAGTTGCTGTTTTTTGCTTGTTTTTTACTTCACAGAATATCCCTATCAAACGGAGTCCAAATGCAGCAAAATTTTTTGGAGATTTTTTGAACTAGAAGACAACTTGGGAGCCAAAAGCACCTAGGGGAAGGCCCGTGGGGCCCACAAGACACCAGGGCACGTTCTGATGGGTTGTGGGGCCCACGAGGGTCTCCTCTACCGCCTCTCAGCTCTATAAATACCCAAATATTCCAGAAACCCTAGGGGAGTCGACGAAACACAATTTCAGCCACCGCAAGTTCCAGAACCACGAGATCCAATCTACAACCCTTTTCCGGTGCTCCGCCGGAGGGGAACACGATCACGAATGGTTCATCATCCTCATTGGTGCTCCTCCGATGATGCGTGAGTAGTCCACCATAGACCTACAGGTCCATACGCTGTACCTAGGTGGCTTCTTCTCTCTTTTTGATTCTCAATACAATGGTCTCTTGGAGATCTATTTGATGTAATGACTTTTTGTGGTGTGTTTGTTGGGATCTGATGAAGTTCGAGTTTATGATCAGATTTATATCCATGAATACTACTTGAGTTTTCTTCTCTTATATGCATGATCTTTATAGCCTCGCATTTCTTCCCTGAATCTTTGGTTTAGTTAGGCCAACTAGATTGCTTTTTCTTGCAATGGGAAGAGGTGCTTTGTGATGGGTTCGATCTTGCGGTGTCCTCACCCAGTGACAGAAGGGGTAGCGAGGCACGCATGTATCATTGCTATTAAGGATAAAAAGATGGGGTCTATTCCTATATGAATAGATATTGTCTGCATCATCTCATCGTTCTTATTGCATTACTTGTTTCTCCATGAACTTAATACACTAGATGCATGCTGGATAGCGGTTGATGTGTGGAGTAATAGTAGCAGATGAAGGCAGGAGTCGGTCTACTATCTTGGACGTGATGCCTATATACATGATCATTGCCTTGGATATCATCATAATTATTTGTTCTTCTATCAATTGCCCAACAGTAATTTGTTTACCCAACATGCGCTATTTTCTTGTGAAAGCCACTAGTGAAATCTACGGCCCCGGGTCTATCTTTTATCATATTTGCTTTCTGATCTATCTTTTGCCGTATTTTTTTCAGATCTATTATTCCAAAAACCCAAAAATACCTTGCTGCACTTTTTCTTTATTTATTTTATTTCATATTTTATTCAGATCTATTTATCCAATCCACTACAAATTAATCTATCTTTTTCCGGAGGAGGGATTGACATCCCCTCTTACGCGTCGGGATGCAAGTATTTGTTCTTTGCGTGTAGGTACTGTTTACATAGTGTTGCTTGGTTCTCCTGCTGGATTGATACCTTGGTTTCACAATTGAGGGAAATACTTACCGTAGCTGTGCTGCATCATCCCTTCCTCTTTGGGGAAATACCGACGCAGTCTCTAGCCATGTCAACCCACAATTCAGCAGATCTCAACAAATGCACCGCAAAAGAAGATTACATCGAGTAGATCTCCAAGAACATCAAGGAGAACATTGTATTGAAGATCAAAGAGGAGAAGAAGCCATCTAGCTACTAGCTATGGACCCGTAGGTCTATGGTAAACTACTCATACATCATTGGAAGGGCAACAAGGTTGATGTAGAGGCCCTCCGTGATCAAATCCCACTCCGGCAGAGTGCCAGAACAGGTCTCCAGATGGGATCTCACGAGGATAGAAACTTGCGGTGGCGGAAAAGTATTTTTGGTGTGCCCTCTAGTCTACGCGGAATATTTGGGTATTTATAGAAGAAGAATTAGGGTTGGAAGTGCCACGGGGGGAGGGGGGAACAAGCTTGTGGGGCGCCGCCCCCTAGGGCGCACCCTGCAGACTTGTGGCCACCTAGTGGCTCTTATGACCTCCTCCCGAACCTTCCTGGGTCTCTTGTAGTCCAAGAAAAATCATTTAAAATTTTTGTTCCATTTGGTATTGATTTTCGGTAGAAGATAAAAACAAGGCAAAAACAACAACTGGCACTTGGCACTAGGTTAATAGGTTAATCCCAAAAATGATATAAAATAGCATAATAATGCATATAAAACATCAAGATGGATAATATAATAGCATGGAACAATAAAAAATTATAGATACATTGGACACGTATCACCCCTCCACTGTCGGCGTTCTGGGAACGGGGGTCCCCAGACTTGCCTGCCTGCGGCCTGCGGCGTGGCTCAAAGGGGGGGCCAGCGCAGCCCATCTTCACCAACACAAACCCAAGACCCTCGCGAGGGGCCAAGCCTCGCGGGGCGGACGACGCGGAGCTTCCTCAGGCGCGGCCTCGTCAGGCTAGCTCACGAGGAGGCGGAGAGATCAAGGCGGGGTACCTCACGAGGTGCCCGTGACGCAAGCCATGACGACCGGGGGCGCCAGGCGGGTGCCAGCCCACGCAGCGTCCTTCCTTCCTCTTTGGTGCAAAGAGGGTAAGCGCAGCCGCGGAGTACCGAGGCATCAGGCAAAGGTTGCCATTTCGGTGCAACGAGACCAAGACTAGGAGGACTACGAGACGAAGGTTGTCGTGGTTCTAACTCTGACAGTGATGTAGGGGGGTATGTATGGAGAGGCTAGATCTCAGCTATGGGGAAGTTGTAAACACACCAAGATGTACGAGTTCAGGCCCTTCACGGAGGAAGTAACAGCCCTACGTCTCGGTGCCCGGAGGCGGTCGACTAGATTACTGGCGTGTGAACAACAGGGGTGCGAACCCTTCATCCCGAGGAGGGGGGTGGCTTATATAGAGTTCGCCGGCCCCCTCCTGCCCTCAGTAATGCAGGGTTTTCAGGTACATTTAAGGTCGGGCGTTACTGGTAACGCCCCTAATAAAGTGCTATAATGACCATAAATACTACTTAACAGCTGACCGTTTGCCTGCGGAGTGACTATAGGTCTCCTGGCGGTCGAGTGGTTGGCTTCATGGTCGAGTGATAGCTTTCTGGTCGAGTGTCTTGAATCCGTCGAGTGGGATACCTTCAAGTCGATTGAAAGGCGACTTCTCCTAGGGATGTCCTAGGGTAGGGCTCCTTGGACAGGTCCGTGCCCCTACCCTAGGTACATGGCTTCGTCATTAGCCCCCGAATGGATCGAGGTTAGAGTGGGGAAAGAGTTGGAGATCTTTCCAACTGGTTCTTTGGGCTACGTGAGCGCCTCGTTTTGGGTCAATCGTCACGGATGACGTTGCCAACCTTTTTCAGTCGCCTTGATCCATTCCAGGCCTTTCGTCGAGTGAATTTCTTTATTTGTGACATACCGAGCGTCGGCGCGGGCGGGGTCTTCCATTTTGACAAGTTGTTCTGCAGCCCGCGGATGTCGTGGGATTTCGGATTTTGGGAAGCGCGCGGGACGGGAGCGGCCGCAGTAATCGGAAGCGATAAAGCGGAAGCTCCTCGATCCCCGCGTCGCCTTTTTCGCCACGTACTGTGCGCGCGTCCGCTGCGGGATTTGACTTGATAGTTTGGGCCTACCAGTCAGCCACTCGGGAGCGGCCCCTTATAAATCGCCGGCTCGGGGTTTCCAAGCAGTGTGCTCTCTTCTCCTCCTTTCTTCTTCCTCTCTCCCTTCGCAAGTCCTTCCGCCACCTCTGTTCTCGCCCCAGCGCAGCAGGCCCGTGCGAGACTTCGCCGGCGACGATGACGAAGGGCAGGACCTCCGCTCTGGAGCGCGTGAAGAAGGCGGCGGCGCAGGGGAAGGGGAAAAGATCTGCTTGGGGCGGATCCTCCTCAGGGTCCGCTCTGCCCAAGGGCTGGATCCAGGGTGATTGGATGCCGTCAGTGATCCGGCAAGAGGATCTCGACGACATGGTCGAGGGGGGAGTCATTCCCCACGAGGCTGCGCGTCTTCTGGGGAGAGAGATCGAACCTCAACCCCGCGATGGTGAGTGCGTGCTCCTAGCCACCCACGTCGACCGAGGGTTTTCTCTGCTGCCCCATCCTATTTTCCGGAGCTTCTTGAACTTCTTCGGAGCGCAGCTCCACCACTTCACTCCCAACTCCATTGTATACCTTGCCGCTTTCATTTCCATGTGTGAGGCTTTCTTGGGTTGCCGCCCCCATTGGGGACTTTTCAAGCACATCTTTACCTGCCGTTCTCAATCGTTCAAGAAGGCCAAGTCGAGTGACGAGAGGACGCAGGTGATCCAGTTGTGCGGGGGCTTGGGGATCCAGACAAGGGGGAAGAGCTGTTTTCCATCCATTACTTTCCCGGAGTCGGTCCGTGGCTGGCAAGCGACCTGGTTCTACTGTCAGGACCAGGCGACCCTAGGACAGTCGACTGGTCTTCCTCCTTTCTCCCTCGACCGAGCTGAAAAACCTGCTTCTCTGAAAGTGGGGCCGGAGGAAAGGGCTCAAGTCAAAGTGCTGGCCGGTCGAGTGGTTGAGCTTGTCCGTGAGGGCGTGACGGGCATGGATTTGCTGGAGGTCTTCCTCCGGAGGCGCATCCAACCGCTCCAGGCTCGTGACCACCTGATGTGGCTGTACTCGGGTCTTGACGACACCACTCGGATCCACCCGGAGGAGGTCACCGATGAGATGCTGGAGGGGTGGCTGTCGAGCATCACAGGAAACAAGGACAACCCCCGAGGAGCCTGGAGGGTAATTCCACTCGACAACTCGTACGACGTGGACCAGGTATGTCTCTATGCTCCTGACTGAGGTCTTGTTTTTCTTCATTGGTCTTCTTTGATTTGGTCGATTGACCTTTGTCTTGTCTGTTGTTTTTCAGGCGACTACTGAGATGTACTCGACGCCCAATGGGGCACAGGGCCCAACTGAGGAAGGGGAGGCGAGCGGAGGTGAGAGCGGGGACGATCAAGGCGAGTGGGAGTCCGACGGTGAAGGAGAGGGAGGCGGCGACGTCGACTCCAGCGAAGAGGAGGAGGAGGAGGTTGAACCCCCCGCCCGGAGGGGCGATCCAAGCTCACGCACGATCCAGCGCGGGAGCGTGGTAGTGCGACTGCTCCTGCTGGGCAGTCGTCAAAACGCCCTCGGACCTCTTCTCCTACACCGACTGGAAAGGCTCCCAAGCACCTGCGCGCAGCGCCGTCCAAGCCGCCCAAGGCTCTGCCCAAGATGAAGATGGCCGTCCCCACCATTTCTGGGTAATAATAAAACTTGTTATCCTTTGTCGACCGTGGACGGACCCTTGGTCGATCCATTGAACCAACCGACTGACTTTCGAGGCTTGCAGTGCTGCTACTTCCGAGATCTCCGCCAAGGACGACGACCAAGAGATGGAGGATGCTGTTACCTCCAACCCTGGTACGATTACTGACGTTCCGCTTTGAGTCGACTAAACATTTATTGCAACCCTGGTCGATTGAATGTTTCCTTTGTAGCCCCTCCTCATGTTGTCGACCTCCCGGATGACGACGATAATGAACCGCTGAGAATGAGGAGGAACAAGAGGTCGACGGCTGACAAGACCCCCCAACCTGCCCCGGCGTCTGAGGCCATGGCTCGGGATGGTGGTGACACCACTCGGGCTTATGTGACTTTCGCCATTCCTCTGACGAGCGTGCGGCCTTCGGCGTCGACTGTGGATCCACCTTCGCTTTTTGCTGCGTACCCTGTCCCTGAGGACCAAGCGGTTGCTGCAAAGGAGGCTATACGCCAGGCGGGGATCATGATGGAGCAAGTGAAGATGGCTCGGGAGGCCAGCCAAGCAGCCTATGACGCGAGTTCGGCTCTTCAGAGCAACGTCCAGGTCAGTCGACTCAACACTTGGTCTGTTATGATATGCTGTTTGAAGAGTCTCTTTTCCGAAGATCTTTTGTATCTGTATCTGTACACCCACTGGGTGTGTCTGCCAATTCTTGGACGAGTGGGGGCACGCTAAGTGCACCCACTGGGTGTAGTCCCTGAGACTACGGTGGACTGCTGGCAGTCGACTGTAGTCTTTACATTGTGTTGCTGTAGCTGTATTTCTTCACTCGGTTTTGCCCCGAAGATCTTTTTTTTGGTCGAACCGGTGGGGGCACGCTGAGTGCACCCACTAGGTGTAGTCCCCGAGACTACCGTCGAATGTTTTTGATTCGGCTGTGGTCTTAGAAACGTCATCATTGTCTCTTAGTTACTCGGAAGCAACTTATCTTGGACGTCTGTCGACTGATTTTTCTTTTACAGAAATCCTGCGAACTTGTAGCTCGCTATACTGAGTTGGAGAAGCAGAAGATTCAACTGAACCTTGATCTGGAGCTGGCCAGAACAGAGCTGCAGAAAGTCAGAGACGACGCCGCAGGTAAGACGACTTTGTCGACTGGTTAGTTTTTAGGCTTGAGTATCCTTCTGCTATTTCCGATTCAATCGTCATTTCTTCGCAGAAAAACTGAACGAAGCTCTGGCGAAGAAGGATCAGGACTTGGCTGCTGCCCGTAAGGAGGCTGATGACAAGACCGCTCTGGCCGTACAGAAGCTGGCTTCGGTCGACCACTTAGAAGAAGAGAATACCAAGCTGAAGACCGCTCTGAATGAAGCCAACAGAGAGTGTTCATGTTGGAAGAAGGAGAACCTCACCCTGAATGAGAAGATGGAAGGCATCGCTCGCAGGAGGGACGACCTGGAGAGCTACTTGAGGAGCCTCGCCAAGAAGTTGTACATCAAGCTTGAAGGTGCACATTCAGTTCCGACTGGGTTTTTTTTTGTCGACTCAGTCTATGAAAATTGACTTATCCTTGGATCGTGTATGCAGAGCTTTGCCAGAACTTTGAAGAGGAGACTGGGCGGATCGAAACAGGTTTGGATCCAATCAACTCTCCCGTGAAAGATGAAGTTGCCATGAATCTACTCCGACTGGAATCTCGCATTGACGGCGTCGTGGACTACTTGGCTTGATTGAAGGTTGCCATGTCACGGATCGACCCGGCACTTTGGCCAGAGGCTACGCTCCAAAACGATCTCGAGTCTCTGATGACTCGACTTAACGGAATCCCTGACCGAGTGCAGGAGTGGAAGAGGTCTTCTGCTCGGTGTGGCGCTGATGTGGCTCTGTCTCTGGTCCGCGTCCATTGCAAGGAGGCGCGAGAAGAGAAGCTGGCCGCCATCCAAGTTGCCAATACCAAGAAGCACAACTTTCAAGATTTCATGGAGACTTTCATCGCTGCTGCCACCCGTATTGCAGACGGGATCGACTTGGACGAGTTCGTCGCCCCTTCCAGTCCTCCACCTGAGGAGTGAAAAACTTTTAAGCTCCACTTTAAATTTGCCTCGGAATGCCGAGTGGATTTTGTAACCGTTAAACTCCGTCGAGCTGAGGGCTCGATTACTTTGGCCTGAGGTCTGGGACCTTTTAGGCTTTATCTGATCTTGATTTCTCGTTAAATATCTTCATGGTTTGATTCGTCGAGTGGATCTTGATCTTCACTCGGAATAACCTTGTATTTGCGGTGCAGCTCCGAAGGGGAAGGTAGCAGTCGACTCGCGGATTAGGTTGTGTCTTGTACTTAGGCGAGCACTGGGCTGCAGCTAAGCCTCCGAGTGAGAGGTTTGCTCTCCACTCGGTAGGATTTTTAAACACTTAGGCGAGCGTTGGGCTGCAGCTAAGCCTCCGAGTGGGAGGTTTGCTCTCCACTCGGTAGGATTTTTAAAAACTTAGGCGAGCGCTGGGCTGCAGCTAAGCCCCCGAGTGGGAGGTTTGCTCTCCACTCGGTAGGATTTTTAAACACTTAGGCGAGCGCTGGGCTGCAGCTAAGCCCCCGAGTGGGAGGTTTGCTCTCCACTCGGTAGGATTTTTAAACACTTAGGCGAGCACTGGGCTGCAGCTAAGCCCTCGAGTGGGAGGTTTGCTCTCCACTCAGTAGGATTTTTTAAACTTAGGCGAGTGCCGGACTGTAGCTAAGTCTCTAAGTAAGAGAACTTAGGCGAGTGCTGGACTGCAGCTAAGCCCCCGAGTGGGAGGATCGCTCTCCACTCGGTAGGATTTTTTCAAACTTAGGCGAGTGCCGGACTGCAGCTAAGTCTCTAAGTGAGAGAACTTAGGCGAGTGCTGGACTGCAGCTAAGCCCCCGAGTGGGAGGTTTGCTCTCCACTCGGTAGGATTTTTTCAAACTTAGGTGAGTGCCGGACTGCAGCTAAGTCTCTAAGTGAGAGAACTTAGGCGAGTGCTGGACTGCAGCTAAGCCCCCGAGTGGGAGGTTTGCTCTCCACTCGGTAGGATTTTAAACACTTAGGCAAGCACTGGGCTGCAGCTAAGCCCCCAAGTGGGAGTCTGGCTCTCCACTCGGTAGGATTTTTCGAACTTAGGCGAAACGGATTCGCAGCTAAGTCACCCACTGAGGGATTTCGCACGCAAACAAAAGTGACAACAATTATTGGAACACTCTTCTCTTTGATAAAAATGAACTGCGGGAATTTTTTTTCTTATTACATCCCGTCCAAGGGAGAACTCAAGTGTAAAAAGGGGCGGAGTAGTTCCGCATTCCAAGCTCGTGGCTCGTCGATCTGGCGATCAACATTGTAGAGGTGATACGCTCCATTGTGGAGGACTCTGGTGATGATGAAGGGGCCTTCCCAAGTAGGAGCAAGCTTGTGTGGTTTCTGCTGATCCACTCGGAGGACCAAATCCCCTTCTTGGAAGGCTCGATTCTTGACATTCCTGGCGTGGAATCGACGCAAGTCTTGCTGATAAATGGTCGATCTGATCATGGCCATCTCTCTTTCTTCTTCTAGGAGGTCGACTGCGTCTTGCCGGGCTTGTTCTGCTTCATCTTCGGTATAAAGTTCGACTCGGGGTGCGTTGTGAAGAAGATCACTTGGCAGAACTGCTTCGGCTCCATAAACCAGAAAGAATGGAGTTCTTCCAGTCGACCGGTTCGGGGTGGTCCTCAATCCCCACAGAACTGACGGAAGCTCGTCGACCCAAGCACCTGCCGCGTGCTTGAGATCACGCATCAGCCGAGGCTTTAGTCCTTTGAGAATCAGACCATTTGCTCTTTCAGCTTGTCCATTCGACTGGGGATGGGCGACCGATGCGTAGTCGACTCGAGTGCCTTGAGAGGCGCAAAAAGCTCTGAACTTGTCCGAATCGAAGTTTGACCCATTGTCAGTGATGATGCTATGCGGGACTCCATATCTGAATGTTAGCCCTCTGACGAAACTGATAGCAGTGCAAGCATCAAGATTCTTGATAGGCTTAGCTTCAATCCATTTGGTAAACTTGTCGACTGCCACAAGCACATGCGTGAATCCGCTCCTGCCTGTTCTCAGTGGACCGACCATGTCCAGTCCCTAGACAGCAAAGGGCCAGACGAGTGGAATGATCTTCAGGGCTGATGCAGGCTTGTGTGACATGTTGGAGTAGAACTGGCAACCTCCACACTTGTCGACTATCTCTTTTGCCATCTCATTTGCTCTTGGCCAGTAAAATCCTGCTCGGTATGCTTTAGCCACAATGGTCCGAGAGGACACATGGTGACCACAGGTCCCCGAGTGGATATCATTAAGGATCATCTGACCCTCTTCTGGTGTTATGCATTTCTGACCGATTCCAGTCACGCTTTCCCTATACAACTGTCCCTTTATGACTGTGAAGGCCTTGGATCGGCGGACGATCTGTCGAGCCTCTTCCTCGTCCTCCGGGAGTTCTTTCCTCAAGATATACGCGATGTATGGTACCGTCCAGTCAGGAGTGATAGCCAAGACCTCCATGACTAGGTCGACCACAGCAGGAATTTCGACTTCAGTCGGGTCTGTGGAACTTTTCGGTTGCGGGGCTTCTTCTGCGAAGGGATCCTCCTGGACTGACGGCGAGCGGATGTGCTCCAAAAACACATTGCTGGGAATGGCTTCTCTCATGGAGCCTATCTTTGCCAGATCATCTGCTGCTTGATTTTTCAGTCAGGGGATGTGATGAAGCTCTAACCCCTCGAATTTCTTTTCTAACTTTCTTACTGCGTTGCAATAGCCAGTCATAGCTGGGCTTCTGACGTCCCACTCCTTCATCACCTGATTAACCACCAAATCTGAGTCGCCGTAGACCATGAGGCGCCGGACGCCGAGTGAAATGGCCATGCGCAACCCGTACAAGAGTGCTTCATATTCTGCTTCATTGTTGGAGGAATCGAAGTGAATCTGGAGAACGTATCTGAGCTTATCTCCTCGGGGGGAGACCAATACTACCCCAGCACCGGAACCGTTCAGCATCTTAGATCCATCGAAGAACATGGTCCAGTGCTCCGAGTGAACTTGAGTCGGGAGTTGCTGTTCAATCCACTCGGCGACGAAATCTGCAATTGCTTGGGACTTGATAGCCTTCTTTGCTTCAAACTTGATATCTAGGGGGAGGAGTTCAATCGCCCACTTAGCCACTCGACCAGTTGCATCTCTGTTGTGCAAGATCTCTGACAGTGGAGCGTCGCTGACGACTGTAATGGAATGGTCAGAGAAGTAGTGTGCAACCTTCTTTGTGGTCATGTAGATCCCATATACAAGCTTCTGGTAATGGGGATATCTTTGCTTCGAAGGGGTCAAAACTTCAGACACATAATATACTGGGCGCTGAACTCTGAAGGCCTTTCCTTCTTCTTCCCGCTCGACCGTGAGTACTGTACTGACAACTTGTCCCGTGGCCGGAATGTACAGCATCAGAGGCTCTTTACTGATTGGGGCAGCAAGCACCGGCTGGGTGGAGAGAAGAGCTTTGAGCTCTGCAAACGCTGCGTCAGCTTCTAGAGTCCACTCGAACTTGTCAGACTTCTTCATCAGTCGGTAAAGAGGCAACGCCTTTTCACCGAGACGAGAAATGAATCGACTTAGAGCGGCCAAGCAACCTATAAGTTTCTGGACATTGTGTACACGCACAGGGCGCTTCATCTGGAGTATGGTGCCGATTTTCTTGGGATTGGCGTCGATTCCTCGTTCGGAAACGAGAAAACCGAGTAACTTTCCACCTGGAACTCCGAATGTGCACTTTGATGGATTGAGCTTGATATCGTATCCCCTGAGGTTAGCAAAGGTTTCGGCAAGGTCAGTCAGTAGGTCGGAACCTTTCCGTGACTTAACCACAATATCATCCATGTATGCTTCTACGTTCCGACTGATCTGAGTGAGTAAACACTTCTGAATCATCCTCATGAACGTGGCTCCAGCATTCTTGAGGCCGAAGGGCATGGTGACATAACAGAAGCACCCAAATGGGGTGATGAAAGCCGTTTTGATCTCGTCGGGTCCATACAGACGGATCTGATGGTACCCTGAATAAGCATCTAGAAAAGACAAACGCTCACACCCCGCGGTCGAGTCCACTACCTGGTCGATGCGGGGGAGAGGGAAATGATCTTTCGGGCAGGCCCGATTGATGTGTTTAAAGTCAATGCACATGCGAAGTGACTTGTCCTTTTTGGGGACCATGACAACATTGGCGAGCCACTCGGAGTGGTAAATCTCTCGGATGAACTCCGCTGCTAAGAGCCGAGCCACCTCCTCGCCAATAGCTTTCCTCTTCTGGACGGCGGACCGTCGAAGATGTTCTTTCACAGGCTTGAACTTCGGGTCGACTCGTAGACGGTGCTCAGCCAGCCCCCTGGGAACTCTAGGCATGTCAGAAGGCTTCCATGCGAAGACGTCCCAGTTCCCATGGAGGAACTGGATGAGCGCTTCTTCCTATTTGGAGTCGAGCGTCGTCAAGATGTGAGTCGGAGCAGCGTCGGGGTCGGTCGGGTGAATGTGAGCTAGCTTAATTTCACCGGACGACTGAAAAGCAGATTCTGAAGCAGGCTTCTTGGCTCGTAACAATTCACTTGGATCAGCAGTCTTCTGGTACTCTTGTAGCTCAACAACTGCCATCTGAGCGTCAGCAATCTTCGATCCTTTCTGAAAACACTCTTCTGCTTTCTTCCGATTGCCGGTAACGGTGATCACACCTCTGGGGCCGGGCATCTTCAACTTGAGATACACGTAGCATGGTCGAGCCATGAAGCGCGCATAAGCTGGCTGGCCCAGAATAGCATGATAAGCACTTTGTAAGTCCACAACCTCAAATGTCAACTTTTCCTTGCGGTAATTCTTCGAATCACCGAAAACCACATCAAGAGCGATCTGGCCGAGTGATTCGGCTTTCTTTCCAAGAATGACTCCGTGGAAGCTCATGTTACTGGTACTGAGCCTGGACATCAGAATGCCCATTCCTTTCAATGTTTCAGCATACAATATGTTCAGGCCACTACCACCATCCATCAGGACTTTGGTCAGTCGAGTGCCTTCGACAACTGGGTCGACCACCAAAGCTTGCCTCCCAGGGGTGGCAATGTGTGTAGGGTGATCAGACTGGTCGAATGTGATGGCAGTCTGAGACCACTTCAGATAACTGGGTGTTGCCGGAGCAACCATATTCACCTCACGGTTAATGACTTTCAGTCGACTTTTGCTTTCGACATCAGCAAAAATCATCAGGGTGGAATTGATTTGGGGGTATCCATCATCACTATCTTCCTTGTCCTCAACTTTGTCCGACTCTTTTTCCTTAACTTTGGACTGTTTGCCCTGAAACTGCTGGATCAGGAGCCGACACTGTCGAGTGGTATGCTTTGGGTAAATAAAATTACCCTCCTCATCTTTCTTGGTGTGGATGTGACATGGCAGATCCAAAACATCATTTCCATCTTGATCCTTGACTTTCTTGGGCTTCCAGGGGCCTTTGGGTTTTCCCTTGAAATTTCCCTGGGTTGCGGCCAGGGCCTCCCCAGGGGCGGCTGGCTCGGCCTTCCGCTTCTGCTTCCGACTGGAATTGCCTCTGGTTTCCTGGGCGACTGCTTTCTGCTTGCCACTCCAGAGTCGATCTTCATCTTCTCCGTTAGCATATTTGGTGGCAATTTCCATCATCCGATTCAGGGACATTTCTCCGGTCCGACCGAACTTCAGGTTCAACTCTCTGTTCTTGACGCCTTCTTTAAAGGCACAAACTGCTTGGTGATCCGGTACGTTCTCAACTGTGTGATGCAAAGTGATCCACCTCTGGATGTAATCCCTCAGAGTTTCACTTGGCTTCTGCACGCAAGACCGCAATTCTGTAAGGCCTGCGGGTCGCTTGCATGTTCCCTCAAAGGTTGTGACAAACACTCGAGAGAGGTCCTCCCAAGTGTAGATGCTGCTGGGTGCTAACTGATTCAGCCACGCTCTGGCCGAGCCCTCTAACAGGAGAGGCAAATGCTTCATAGCCACCTCATCATTGCCACAGCCGATCTGTACAGCCACTTGGTAATCTTTGAGCCAAGTGTCAGGCTTAGACTCACCGGTGAACTTGCTGACTCCAGTCGCCAACCGAAAGTTGGGAGGAATCACCGCGGCCCTGATGGCTCGACTGAAACACTCTGGCCCTGAAACACGTATTCTGCTGCTGGCGGGCGCATCTCTGTTCTGGCCTTCCCGATGTGCCCTGTTCCTGTCGACCAAGCCTTGAACGAGGACAGATCTCGCGTCAAAGCCTGGGTCCCTGGGGTCGACGGGAATCCTCAGCCCAACGCTATGAGGGCGCCTGTCATCTCGATGTCGAGGCGCATATGACCCACTCCTCGGGGGAGGGGTTGGCACTCGACATCGATCATCACGATCGGATCGGTGATCATACCGCTCATTCCTTCCGTACTGATCATGCCGGTCGCCACGTCCCTCACGCCTCGGGGGCGACCGCGGGCTGTGAGCCGACTGGACTGTATCTGTTGCAACGGATCGACTGTGGATCCTATTCCGTGACTGAGAAACAACGGAATTCTAGTTTCCCGCCGCCAGAGCAACGCTCTGATCTGTAACAAGCCCCTGCCAGCCTCCGACTGGGAGGGCTGAATCGATTCTGCTATACGGCCCGCGGCGGCCAAATTCTGAACTGGGGTTCGGTATACTTGCGTCGGCGGGAAGAGCTGGCGTCGACTAGACTCGGGAGCTCGCTGACGCGCTTGCTCATCGAGTGCTCGCTGGAGATTTTCCAGTCGAGTGCGCTCGGCCAAATTAGCCAAGCGCGCGTCCTCCAAGGCCCGGGCCTCAGGGGACTCTTCGACGATAGGAGTGCGGAGTGCGTCCATGTTCCGGCGGCGAAGCTCCTCTCGCTGTAATGACGTGAGAGATTCGGGGAGATACTCATCGTGGGGACGCAACGGGTCGCCCCCACCCGCGCCTCCATCAGCGCGAGGGAAACCGGGAGAACTGTGCGTTCCATCGACCGCCAGGATCTCAGCCGCTGGGTCGCTGCTGTCGCACTCGGATGCGGTCTCCGCGGAGCCAGTCGACAGGTCGAACAGGTGGCAGAGGGATTCGTCGGGCTCGATTGCCACGACTTGCGGGGCGGCCGACTAGCGAGCCACGGCATGCCTCACCCACCTCTGAAGTCTCGACTGACCGGAGCGCTTGCGCCGGTGGGAGACAGAGTGGGGAGACGATACGGGGGCCGACCGATACTGGGTCGATGGCTGCCGTAGGAGGACGCCACGAACGCATGCGCGGAAATGCGTCGCACCGCGGACGGGGAGCGCGTCGATGTCGAGTGGCGCCTCCTGAAGCCAGGCGGAGTCGTCAGCGATGAACGTGAGCGCGCCGAGGCAGATCTCGCGGCCCTCCACCAAAACTCCGCACGAAACCATGATCAAAGGGATCGTAAAAATCGCAACTTCTCCAATCAGGCGCTAAGATTCCCGCCCCACGGTGGGCGCCAACTGTCGTGGTTCTAACTCTGACAGTGATGTAGGGGGTATGTATGGAGAGGCTAGATCTCAGCTATGGGGAAGTTGTAAACACACCAAGATGTACGAGTTCAGGCCCTTCGCAGAGGAAGTAACAGCCCTACGTCTCGGTGCCCGGAGGCGGTCGACTGGATTACTGGCGTGTGAATAACAGGGGTGCGAACCCTTCATCCTGAGGAGGGGGGTGGCTTATATAGAGTTCGCCGGCCCCCTCCTGCCCTCAGTAATGCAGGGTTTTTAGGTACATTTAAGGTCGGGCGTTACTGGTAACGCCCCTAATAAAGTGCTATAATGACCATAAAGACTACTTAACAGCTGACCGTTTGCCTGCGGAGTGACTATAGGTCTCCTGGCGGTCGAGTGGTTGGCTTCATGGTCGAGTGATAGCTTTCTGGTCGAGTGTCTTGAATCCGTCGAGTGGGATACCTTCAAGTCGATTGAAAGGTGACTTCTCCTAGGGATGTCCTAGGGTAGGGCTCCTTGGACAGGTCCGTGCCCCTACCCTAGGTACATGGCTTCGTCAGAGGTCACCGTGGAGCCCAAGACAGCATCATCACCAGAGCTTTGCGCAGGCGAAGACTACTTTTGTCAGGATAGTTGATACTAGCTGTCCCCCTTCAAATTAGCCCACCATTGTTGGCTCCCTTCCCGCTCGATATTTGGGAAGAGGACCAGGGCCTCTATAAATAGGACCAGCCACCCACAGAGCAAGGGGACAAGACAGAGAGTAGGCAGAGGCAGGGAAAGAGTGAGAGAGAGAAGATCAGAAAGAGAGAGAGAGAGAGAGAAAGGTGACTGAGCTCCTCCCAGTAGTTCATCACCCCAGCAAAGAACAGACCCTCGCGAGGCTGTTCTTCCTTGTAAAATTCATCATCATCAGCCCAAGAGGCAATCCGCCACACCACACACTGGACTAGGGTATTACACCACAACGGTGGCCCGAACCAGTATAAACCCTGTGTCTCTTGTGTTGTTCTTTCCTTAGTTCAGATCCTAGCAAGGCGGAGGGGTGCAGGTAAGTAGGAGGCGAAATCTCCGCGCGCACCCTAGTGTTCGAACCTCAAGGTCTGCCGGAACCCGAAATCCGACATTTGGCGCACCAGGTAGGGGTGCGCCGGGATTCGTCTTCCACCACCCCGTTCTCCTCCGACCATCACGGCCATGTCTGATGCTCGTCGGGCCCGCGCCGAGCGCTGGGCCGTGCTCGCTTCCCGTGTCGCCCAGACGGCCCCTGTCAGCGGGCGACCTCGCCGTTCCCCGTCACCTGCCGTCAATGCCGCCACCGGCCCGGTGGGGGACGAGCATCAAGCGTCGTCCCAGCATCCATCCATGCGGCAAGACGGCCGCACTGCAACTCCCTCGCTCACCCCAGCTGGTTCTTCGTCCCGCGCGCTCCGCGCGCCCATGGAGGCTCGGGCTGCACTCATCGCGGCGAACGATCTCCTGCGCTACCGTCCCGTCGACGACGTCTACGAAGAATGGCTCGACCGCGTCGCCGAGCTTGTCCGCGCCGCAGGGGGCTCTCCTGCGCCGTCCGTTCCGCTGCACCGCACCCCGCCCCGCACGGGCAGTGAAGCTCCGGCGGCGCCCCGGCCGCCTCCTCCTCAGGAAGGCGCCATGGCTCCAAGGCGCGTGGCCCCTGGGCGGAACCCGCTCCGTCAGGCGCCAGCGTAGCAAGAGCAGAGCTGTCAAGAAGTCCCTCGCCCGCAAGAAGCTGCCCTGGCGCTCCCTACTCCAGCACGTCGCGACCATGCTCCTGCTCCCGCGCGTCAAGACCCCGCACTGCTCCCAGCTGCAGCGCATGGGGACATGCAAGACCAAGTTCCCCGTCATCCAAGGCCTCCCGTGGCAACAGCAGGCTGCCGCGCCTTCACTGCCGAGCTACGCAACGTCGCGTGGCCCGGCAAGTTCAAGCCAGACCTGCCTCCTCGCTACGATGGCACGGCTGACCCTACGGAGTTCCTCCAGCTCTACGAGTTGGGCATCGAAGCTGCCAACGGAGACGAGAAGGTCATGGCGAACTGGTTCCCCATGGCACTCAAGGGTCTGCCGGAACCCGAAATCCAACATTTGGCGCGCCAGGTAGGGGTGCGCCAGAATCCACCTTCTACCGCTTCGCACCCTGTCGCGTCGTCATCACCATGTCCGGCGACCAGGCGGGCAACCCAGATCCGTGGGTGGCGTGGCCCGCCCGCGCAGAGCCGCTTGCCTCGGGTGACCGCGTGCCCCATGCAGCTCGCGGTCCGCAGGGCGCTGCGGGCCGTGGGCGGCGCGGACAGGCTCCGACAGCTCTCACACCGCGGCAGGCGCGGTCGGCAGCAAGGGCCTCCAATCACGCCGTGACCACGACACCGTACACCCGCAGGGAGCAGGCGAATTCGAAGGCCGCGCTCACAATGGCCCGAGAGCTGCTGCAGTGCAGGCTGCTGGAGGGCGGCCACGATGTGCTGCTGGAGCGAGTGGCAGAGCTCCTGGGCTTCGCCGCCTCGGGGGCTCACCCCTTCTCCACCCAGCTCCCATCTCAGGCCCAGGGCGTCCCGCGCGGGGGTTCTGCGCGCGCGCGCGGGCTCCAAGGCTACTCCAACGCCAGCGAAGCTGTCAGCGTCGGACCGGCGGCGGCGCTGCCCCCGCTGCCGGTCCGCGAAGAAGAAGGACTCGACGCGACCCGCGACCCCAGTGGACAGCCGCACTACCACCCCACGGTGGGCGCGTCAGGCAGGACCGCGTGGCATGCGGGGCATTACGGCATGGCATTCGGGACCACGGCGCCGGAGGAATACGTGCCCCTCATGATGAACCGAGGACACCCACACGAGAGCGAACAAGGCTCGCTCCTCAGCCCAAGCTGGGGGGACGAGGCGCCAGAAGCTGAGCCTTTCCGGGAGCCCCGGGATGGTCCCAATGGCCACGATGGCGCCAGTGATTATCGGGTACCGCTAGTTTTTCAGGAGCAGGCATACGCTGACATGGATCGCAGGAGGTGCAGGTCGCCACAGCGAGCAGCTGCCCCGCTCCCACAGTCTCCTGCCCCTCGGGAGGAGGGCGCAGGGGGCTGCAGGAGAGGGGCCGGGATCCGACATCACCACCGCGGCGTTTGGAGCAAGGCTCTCTCAGGAGGTAGGCCCTCCGCTGGGGAGGTGCCTCAGGGCCTGCCCCCGGCGGAGGACCCGTGGTCGTCGGGGGAACCGCTGGCGACCGCTCTACCCCATCGGCGGCGTCCTGGTTTCCGGTCGTCGTCGATGGCACTAGAGTGTGGCGCAAGGCGGGGCCCTCATCTGGCGATATGAAGCAAGGCTGGTACCTGTGAAGAAGGCCCAGTGCTTGTGAAGCTCGCCGCCCCGTGACACTCTCACGTAATAATGAGTGGGGCTGTACACGCCTTGGAGTCTCAGGGGTGCCGGCCTCAGGCCCTGGGGCTCCCTCCCACGCCCAGTGGCAGCACTTAGCTCTGCGCTGGTGAGAAGACGTCCAAGACTAGACTAGGTGCCGGACGCGGCCTTTTGTTTGCTTTCGTCGCTTTTCCCTTTGGTTGCCGTTTTCCCCCGCTGGATTCAAGTTGGATTCAAATTTGAGATTTGCGTGTGTTTAGGGAAGGGGTGCTTAGTCTCGTTCAAGCAATTTCTCGCATTTTGGTTACCGCATCGCCCCAGCTTCCTCCCCTCGCGAGCCCCTCGCGAGCTGGGTCAGGCCCTAGCTTGCGCGCAGCCCAGACTGCCGCCGACGTGACCTCTCAGGAGGATGTTTTACTGCAGATCCTACGAACCCAATCAGGGAACACCCGAAACACCACAACCCCCCGCGGGCTGCCTCAAGGCCAGCACGGAACAAAGGTAAACTAGCCGACCAGCGCGTCGCTTGGGCCAACCACTTTGCACGGGCGCATGGGCAATGTAGCGCCTACTAATACGATGAGCACAAGTTTTACATAAGGGGCTCCCCCTCCAAAATTCTCTCACTACAATCAGGCCAAAACCTGAGCTCTATTCATGCAGGGTAAGGAAGTAGGAGCGATGCACAATCAGTCGGATGAATCTCCCAATGCGTTCTCAAGAGCACCACCTGAGCCATTGTTGGCGTCGCTGAACTCGCCATCGCTGTCCGCATCGCCGCCAGCGGCGTCAGGGCCGTTCACCATGCCGCCCTCGTCAGCCGCCACGATCGCGTCGTCGTTGTTTGAAGCGAAGACCCTGATAAGGGCGTCCACATTGTCCTCCACCCAGCGCGCCAGGTCGCCTCGGACGGCCTGGGGGACTGGGGCGATGGCGGCGTCAAAATCAAAGTGGGGATCCATGTCTTGGAGGTGGCTGAAGACACGAGAAAAGGCGCGCCCAAGCAGGCCGCGGCTCCTCTCCTCCACCAACCTGTCAGCCCTGACCGACCGCGCCTCCAGCTGCGTCACCATGTCAGTGAAGAACTGAAGATTGCCAGCATAGTTGACTGCGTGCGGCTCGCCAACAGCCGCCTCGCAAATGTTGCCCAAGGCTGCGTTGGCTCTCTCCCGGAGCGTGGCAAGCATGGGGCCGTGCTCATGCTCCAGGATCCGCCGCTGACGGATCTCGTCCGCGTTCTGGCCCGCGACGACATCAGCCTCCTCCACCCGCTGGCGAAGAAGGAGCACCTCGGCCTGGGAAGCGGTTAACTCGCCTTGCGCCACCTCAAGAGCGGCCCGGAAAGCGTCGGCCCGTCGCGTCGCCTCCTCCAGCTTGGCCCTCAAGGCAGCAGTCCTGCCTTCAGCTTCGGCCCGGATCAACCCCAGCTTCTCGTCGAACTCGTGCTCGAGGTTCAAATGCGCCATTGCCACTCGGCGTCCGACCTCCTCCAGGACGCGGGCTTCCCGTGCGGCGACATCATCCTCCGCCTGCGTCACCAAGTGCTCCCTCCTCTCCAGACGCTCGTACTCACGGGTGCGTTCGGCGGCTTCCAGCGTCAGTGCCTCCTCACGCTTCTGGAGCTCTGCTGAGTCGCCGGAGGCCACCTTCATCGACGCGAGAGCTGCCTCGCGCAGCTCCACCTGCTCCTCCAGTGAGTGGCACTAGGCCAGGAGCTCCCGAGCCCGCTCCTCCGCCGCCGTTCGCCGCCGGTCAGCTTCCCGA
Organism: Triticum urartu; assembly: GCF_003073215.2. Taxonomy (NCBI): domain Eukaryota; kingdom Viridiplantae; phylum Streptophyta; class Magnoliopsida; order Poales; family Poaceae; genus Triticum; species Triticum urartu. The sequence goes on along the minus strand of NC_053024.1, from coordinate 509,766,477 downwards.
GCCTCCTCAGCGGCCCAAGATCGGGCCTCCCGAGAGGCCACCAGCGATGCCTTGGCCTCTGCGTCGTCAAGATCGCGCTGATAGCGCGCAAGGGCGATGGCGCCCTCCAGCTCGCGCCTCTCTGCAGCTAGGCGCAGGCCCTCGGCCTCAAGGCGCGAGTCTTCATCGGTAAGCTCCTCTCCAAGCAGGCTTACCGCGTCAGCCGCCCTTCGAAGGAATCCTTGGCGGAGAGTGCGACGCTCCCGAGCACGCTTGAGCACGTCCTCCACACCATCATCTGCCCCAAGCAAGCGCCAGGGGCCGCGAGCCAGCACTCCCCCGCTGGGCTGGGGCTGGCACCCTCGCGACGGCCGGGCACGCCGCGTCAGAAGCCCGGCCGGGGGCCAGCCCGTCCCCAGGTGAAGAGCGCAGGAAGCGCCTCAGCCAATCGCAGTCCACGACCAGGCGAGAAGCCCACGGCAGGCCGGCTATGCCACGAGAAGGCCCGCGAAGGATCGCGAGGTGCGCAGGGCCACGATACGCCTCGGGACGGTTCGCCTCGTCAGTCGCCCTCACCACAAGGGCTCCACTGCTTGGAGCGCTTGAGGACGATGGAGGGGGCGAAGCCAAGGGGGACGGCTCCTCAGCCGTCTCCGCAAGCTCGGCTGGAAGGGGCCTGCGGAGCAAGAGTCAGTAAGAGCAATAGGAGGATCGGGAGCTGGGAAAGGAGAAGGCTTACTCATCAGTGGCAAAGTACTTCCTACGCTTCAGCAGGCGACAAGGATAATCGTCGCCCAAGGCCTCCCTTCTCTTCCGGAGGGCCTGAAAGTCCACGCGAAAGCGGCCTAAGAGTCGGGCGCAGGGATCAACCTGCGACGAAGATGGAGCGTCAAGGCGATCTGCGTCAGGGGCGCCTACCTGGCGTGCGCCGCCAATCGCCTCGCCAAGAGAAGCCGCCGGAGCCTCGGTGGCCTCGGTCGAAGGTGCCGAGGGCAACTGCTTATCACCCTCAGCCTCGGCGGTGCGGGCCTCGATAACTGCTTCCTCACGAGCCTTGCCCAGCGCTGTCACCCCGTCGGGAGCCCCCTCGGCCTCTGGCGCCTCGAGCCTCCCTGCTCCGCCACTTGAGGAAGAGTCGCCTGGGCCGACTGGAAGGGTAGTCACCACCACTGGGTTCTCACGAGGCCCCTGAAGGCCGACGGGGGGCGACCCCCACTCATCGAAGATAGGCATCTGCCTCACAAGATCGCCCCCGCTCTGGCAGAGGTACAGCAAGGCCCCTCCCTGCTGGATACTGCCAGGGTTGGGGTCCCCCGTCAGGATCAAGAGCGCCGTCCTCAGCACTTCCGGTGCCAGGTCCTCTTCCTGGAGCCTCATACGATCATCGCGCCCGCTGAAGGCCCACATCCGGTGGGAGTGGCGCTGGAGAGGAGCGACGCGGCGTAGCAAGAACTCCTTCACCACCTTGGGCGCTGTCACGCCAAGCGACCTCAAGAACATGAAGCGGTGCCAGACGAAGACGAGCCGGGGGCTCTCAAGCGTCTCCTGGCCCCAGCCCGAATTGGGGACAGCAGGCGAAGTTGGCTCCGATAGCAGGGGGCTAGGCACCCCGGCATCCACATACAGCCACCGCTCGCGGAACCTGGCCGCGGGCGGAGGGAGCTTGAAGTCAATCCCAGAGGTCGCCGTCTCAGGCGCGGAAACGAAGCTCACACATGCCCATCGTTGGGTAGGGTCAACAAGACGCAGCGAGAAGAAGTGGCGCAGCAAGGCAACCGAAGGAAGGATGCCCATCATAGCCTCGCAAACAAAGGCGAAGACCGAAAGGAGAGCGATGGATTCGGGACCCAGATGCATCATGTGGATCTGATAATGGGAGAGCACGGCATTGAGGAAATCAGAAAATGGAGGAACTAGACCCGCCCACTGGGCGTCGGCAAAATACGGGACCTCGGTGGCTATCCTGCCGATGGAGAAGTGGGACGCGGGCCAAGCCGTCGTCCTCCCGCATTCATTGAAGATGGTGGCCAGAGCCAAGCTGACTTTGCCCAAGCCCTCGGCGGGGTCCACCAACGGCGGCGGGCAAGGCGGAGACACGGGTTTCTCCCCTCTTCCCTTCTTCGTCGGAGCCATGGCGATGGGAAGGGGGGGGAGGTTCAAGATTGAGTTGGAAATAGAAACCAGAGTTCGAGCGGAGGAAGGACAGAGGGCGCTCGAGCAACCAAACAGGGGAACGGCTGTGTACGACTACGGGTCCGCCTAGCACGGCGCAAGATAAGGAGGGCGTGGGGGAACAGTGCTGCCCACGTCCAATCAACCACCACGCGGCGCCCAAGGCCGCAGGCTGTTAGGGCCCGCGGCGCTTCGCTCTTGCCCTTTCGCCTCCTAGCATGGCCAAGTCCGGGCGCGCCTTGGGCCCGGGGGCTACTATCGGTGTTCTGGGAACGGGGGTCCCTAGACTTGCCTGCCTGCGGCCTGTGGCGTGGCTCAAAGGGGGGGCCCAGCGCGGCCCATCTTCACCAACACAAACCCAAGACCCTCGCGAGGGGCCAAGCCTCGCGGGGCGGACGACGCGGAGCTTCCTCAGGCGCGGCCTCGTCAGGCTGGCTCACAAGGAGGCGGAGAGATCAAGGCGGGGTACCTCACGAGGTGCCCGTGACGCAAGCCATGACGACCGGGGGCGCCAGGCGGGTGCCAGCCCGCGCAGCGTCCTCCCTTCCTCTTTGGTGCAAAGGGGGCAAGCGCAACCGCGGAGTACCGAGGCATCAGGCAAAGGTTTCCATTTCGGTGCAACGAGACCAAGACCAGGAGGACTACGAGATGGACGTCACCGTGGAGCCCAAGACGGCGTCATCACCAGAGCTTTGCGCAGGCGAAGACTACTTTTGTCAGGATAGTTGATACTAGCTGTCCCCCTTCAAATTAGCCCGCCATTGTTGGCTCCCTTCCTGCTCGATATTTGGGAAGAGGACTAGGGCCTCTATAAATAGGACCAGCCACCCACAGAGCAAGGGGACAAGACGGAGAGTAGGCAGAGGCAGGGAAAGAGAGAGAGAGAGAAGATCAGAAAGAGAGAGAGAGAAAGGTGACTGAGCTCCTCCCAGTAGTTCATCACCCCAGCAAAGAACAGACCCTCGCGAGGCTGTTCTTCCTTGTATTGTTCATCATCATCAGCCCAAGAGGCAATCCGCCACACCTCACACTGGAGTAGGGTATTACACCACAACGGTGGCCCGAACCAGTATAAACCCTGTGTCTCTTGCGTTGTTCTTTCCTTAGTTCAGATCCTAGCAAGGCGGAGGGGTGCAGGTAGGTAGGAGGCGAAATCTCCGCGCGCACCCTAGTGTTCGAACCTCAAGGGTCTGCCGGAACCCGAAATCCGACATCTACGCCCTCTTCCTCATTGAGGAGAGCCATCAGAACATGCCTACATTTCCACCATTCATTTTCTGAGAGAGAACCACCTACTCATGTGTTGAGATCAAGAGATTCCATTCCTACCATTTTAACCTTGATTTATAGCATTCCCCAAGTTGCTTTCCACTCAAATCTTTCTTCCACCATAGCCAAATCTGTGTGTGTGAGAGAGAGTTGTCAGCGTTCTGGGAACGGGGGTCCCCAGACTTGCCTGCCTACGGCCCACGGCGTGGCTCTGCGACTGGGCCCGTACGACCCATCTTCACCAGCCAGGACAAAGACCCTCGCAAGGTGCCAAGCCTCGCGAGGTGGACGACGCAAGACCTCTTCGGGAGCGACCTCACCAGGCTGGCTCACGAGGGGCAGAGAGATCAAGGCGAGGCAAACCTCACGAGGTTCCCATGACATGAGCCATGACGACCAAGGCCAGGCGGGCGCCAGCGCGCACAGTGTCCTTGTTTCCACTCTGGTGCTAAGGAGGCAAGCGCAGGCGAGGAGTTCCAAGGCATCAGGCAAAGGTTTCCATATCGGTGCAACGAGACCAAGACCAGCAGGACAACAAGACGGAGGTCACAGTGGAGCCCAAGACGGCGTCACCGCCAGAGCCTTTGGCAGGCGAAGACTACTTTTGTCAGGGTAAGTTGTACTAGCTGTCCCCTTTCAAATTGGCCGTTGTTGGCTCCCTTCCCGCTCAATATTTGGGGAGAGGACCAGGGCCTCTATAAGTAGGACTAGCCACCACATTAGAAAGGGAGGACAGACCTTGGATCCTCACACCCACAAGTTTACCAAGCACAAGAACACCTCCCCTCAGGAGGTTGTTCTTCCCCTTGTACTGTTAATCCTCAGCCCAAGAGGCAACCCACCACCACCACACTGGAGTAGGGTATTACACCATAATGGTGGCCCGAACCAGTATAAATCTTGTGTCTCGTGTGTTGTGAGTTCGTGTGCCTAGTCTAGAGATCGCGAAGTGTTAGAGGGCGTGATCGGTGAGGGAGAGATCTTCGCGCGCACCCCAGTGTTCGAACCTTAAGGGTTTTGCCGGAACCCGAAATCCGACATTTGGCGCGCCAGGTAGGGGTGCGCCGGAGTTTTTCCTTCACTGATCCGCGCTCCATCACTTCGTCGCAACCATGTCGGATGCTCATCACGCCCGAGCTGAGCGCCGGGCCGCCCTCGCCGCTCGCGCCGCCCAGACGGCTCCTGTCAGCGGGCCTCCCCGTCGTTCTCTGTCACCCGCCGCCAACACAGCCACCGGCCCGGCGAGGAACGAGCAGCAAGCATCCTCGTTGCACCCCTCGGTGCGGCGGGATGGCCGCACCGCCACTCCATCGCTGACCCCCGCCGGTTCCTCATCTCACGCTCGTCGCTATCCCATAGATGCGCAGGCCGCGCTACTTATGGCGCGCGAGCTCCTGCGTTACCGCCCAGCCGACGACCTCTACGAGGACTGGCTGGACTGCATCACCGAGCTCGTCAGCACCGCAGGGGGCTCCCCTGCACCACCCCTCTCGCCGCCTCGTCCACCTCCAGCAATGGGCGACGTAGCTCATGCAGCACCTCCACCACCCCTGCACCAAGACAGCGCCCTGGCGCCAAGGCGCGCGGCTCCGTGGCGCGACCCGCCGCGCCAAGCACCCGCGCATGAAGAAAAAGCTGTCAAGAAGTTCCTCGACCGCAAGAGAACGCTCCATCGCTCCCCGCACCGCCGCGTCAGGATCGCTTGCCGCGGCAGGGCCTTGCGCCTCTTGCCGTGGCGGCGAGCGGGCGCCAAGATCAAGCTCCACCTCCACGGCGGGCCCCGGTGACCACAGCCGGCTGCCACGCCTTCACCCCTGAGCTGCGTAGCGTCGCTTGGCTGGGCAAGTTCAAGCCGGATCAACCTCCTCGCTACGACGGCACCCCGACCCCGCAGAGTTTTTGCAGCTTTACAAGCTAAGCATCGAGGCGGCCAACGGCGACGAGAAAGTCATGGCGAACTGGTTCCCCAAGGCACTCAAGGACGGCGCTCATTCGTGTCTCCCGAACCTGCCTCCGGGCTTGATCTCCTCCTTGAACGAGATGCGTGACCGCTTCGTCGCCAACTTCCAGGGCACTCGCGACTGCCCTCCCCGGCCGCGGGTGACCTGCGCCACGTCAAGCAGCAACCGGGAGAGACCCTCCAGAAGTACATCCAGCGCTTCAACAACGCCCGCCTCAAGATCCCCAAGGTGACTGACGAGGCCATCATCTCAGCGTTCTTTGATGGCATCCGCGACGTCAAGATGAAGGAGGAGCTCGGCATCCATGAGGAGCTGTGCACATCCCTGGAGCTGTTCAACCTGGCGACCAAGTGCGCAAGGGCTGAGGAAGGGTGCATTTCCCTCCTTGAGCTCCCAACTGCCGACCCAGAGGAGAAGAAATCCAAGGCCAAGGACGTGAAGCGCAAGGGAGTCGCCGTGCTTGCGGCGGAGCCGGACATGAAGCGCGGCAGGGACCAGCCTGAGTCATCCAAGGGCAGCCGACCGTTCTGCGCCTTCCACAACGTTCACAGCCACAACACCAATGACTGTCAAGAGCTCAGGGCCGTTCGCCACGGATGCTTCGGTCAATGCCCTGAGCGTAACGACCGAGGAGGAGGATGTGGCGGAGGATGCTGGGACGATCATGGCTCACGCCAGGAGTGGCGCGACCGACCTCGTGAGGACCGCTGGCAAGATCAGCCTCGCGAGGGCACCTTGAGGGATCAACCTCGCGAGGATCGCCCTCAGGGCAACCCTGGTCTTCCTCCGCTACCGCCACCACCAAGAAGGAACGACGACCACCATCAAGACAAAGGGGCTGGGGGCTTCCAGGAGCCTCGTGCTATCGCCTGCATCTTGAACGGAGCTTAAACCCCAGCCTCACAGCGTATCTTCAAGCAGTTTGCTCGCGAGGTGAACGCGGTCCTCCCCAAGCTCGAGGCCACACGCCCGCTCAGGTGGTCCAAGTGTGCCATCACTTTTAGTTCGACAGATCAGCTCAAGTGCACGGCTACCGCTGGCGCTCTCCCAATGCTTTGTTCACCCATCATTAGCAACATGCAAGTCACCAAGACCCTCATCGATGGCGGCGCAGGGCTGAACGTCCTGTCCGTCGAGATGTTCGACAACCTTCAAGTGCCATATGATGAGCTTCGGCCCACTAAGCCCTTCTCAGGAGTGACTGACGGCTCCACCACGCCGATAGGGCAGGTCCGCCTTCCCGTCACCTTCGGAGAATGCAACAACTACCGCACCAAGCTCATCGACTTCGACGTCGCCCACATCCATTTGTCGTGCAACGCCATCCTCAGGTTTCCAGCCCTGGCCAAGTTCATGGCAGTGATGCACCACGGCTATAACGTCCTCAAGATGCCAGGGAGCGGCGGGATCATCACAGTCCCCTGCGAAGAAAGAGATGCGGTATGCTCCCTCGAGCGCGCCTTCCAAGCAGCATCGATCGAAGACCCCGACAACAATGCAGCTCGGTACCCTCCTGAGGTCGTCCCCAAGAAGAAGAAGCAGCTACTCCATGCCGGACCTCAGGAGGGCAGCGCCGCAAGTGGTACCTCGTCATGATCAGCGCCCGCACCTGGGGCGCCTCCCTCTATCGCATAGGAAGGCGCGCCTGGCGTCCTCCTCCGGCAGGGCTCGGGGGCTCTCTTCTGGAGGGCCTCAGACCTTGCCAACGTCACAAGGGAGGCGCTCGGGCATCACCTGGAGGCGTGCTTCGCGGCACGTCTCCCTCTGCAGGACACTGGGCTAGGAGCGCCCAGCACTCAGGAGTTCATCACCAAGGTATCTTAGGAGCTTTAGGAAGCAAGAGCAATATGCGGCAACCGCCGCCCGCCTGGCGCTACTCCCCACCCAGGCGAGGGTGGTGAGCTGCGCGTCTGCATCGACATACCAGGGCTCAACCGAGCCGCATCTCAGGAGCGCTTCTGGCCTTCGCATGTTGGGTGCTGTGAAGGTCCCCCTCAGAGCTACATTCGCATGCAGTTCGGCCTGCTGAGCGTGGCTGCTGCCTTCCAGCGCAACCTGTGGAGCGTCATGGCGGGTCAGGAGACCAGGCACCATGCAGTCCTGGCGGAGATGGAGACGGTCCTCAGGAGGCCCCCCGAGCCTCCAGAGCCTCCTGAGGCTCAGGGCCCCGGTGGCTCGTGAGGAGCAACCCCTTCGCCGCGTACCTTCAGCTGCCCCAACATGCCTTCAACAACAGAACCAGGTGACACTTTCCAAGTTTATTTAGCTGGGAGCACCCTCAGGGCTGCATCATTCCCAGGCCGCGTGGGTCCGTCCCTGTGGCATGTATCCCTTCTTGTTTATGTCTTTAGCTTACCTTGCTGGGGGCGCCCCTCGGGCTGCATCATCCCCAAGCCACTCGGGCCTAACCCAGTGACACATATCGTTCATGCATTTACCTGAGCTAGTTTGCCTTCCATGCTTAATCCATCTATGCTATCAGCTGCTTGATTGTCACCCACCATGGGAGCCGCGTGCCAGTCGTCTTTCTTCAGGACCCTTCGCGTGAGAGGGTTAGGCACAACGTCTGTGCTCGGGCCCATCCCTGCAGCATCGATAAATCCAACGGCTGAGCTCTATCTGGCGGGCCGGCCCCGTTCACGTCACCTCCTGGGGCCGTTGGTGCTTGGATTTCTCATGCGATAACCTTAGGAGATTCGTTCGGCGCAGGTTGTTTGACCACCTCGCAGGACCAACACAGCGAACAAGAATCAAGACCTGGCGCAACCCGCCTTGAGGTAGGGCCTCGTGAGTCCCGCACTGGCTCACGAGTGCCCAGATACACCTCCTCCAGCCCTGCCATGAAAGCCATGTGTCAGGGCGGGACTGTACATGCCCTGGGGGCTCTCCGCAGTAGGGAGTCCCCTCCCACATACCGGAGGCGGACCAGCAATCACCATGGTGGCTCGAGCCCTTCCTCACGCTAACTTGCAGGAGCTCCCTGAAGTCCGCTGCAGGTGGTACCGCAGACTCTCTCTCTTCCCTTGTGTGATTTGCTTGCGCGTTTAATGGGGGCTCCTGAGTATCGCGACTCAGGAGCTCTTACTGGCTCTCCAGCCCTCACCCCCTAGCCTTGACCACGGCATCGCGAGCTGGCATACCAGCGGCGGCTGAGCTCGCTCGAGGGCCGGGACCTGAGGACGCAGAGCACTCAGGAGACCATAGAGAAGGGGGGAGGCTCCCACGGACCTGGCCTAGCTACCCTACAGTGGCCGGAGCACAAGTCTGGCGCAACTCAAGGAACCGGCTCCAGGATACCAAGATAATTCTCACGCCTGGACCAACACAACGCCCCGTCATAAGATCCTCGCCCTTCGCTGCCCTGCTGCGGCAACGTTTCCTCCCTTTCCCATCCTAAAGCAGCTGCTTGTGCGCTAAAGGGGACCTCTTGAGCATCGCGCCTCAGGGGCTCTTACTGGACCTCAGGCCGCTCACTGCTACCTCTTGAGCACTGCGTTGGATTTCCCCGAAGAGGAAGGGATGATGCAGCAAAGTAGCGCAAGTATTTCCCTTAGTTTTTGAGAACCAAGGTATCAATCCAGTAGGAGGCCACGCTCGAGTCCCTCGTACCTACACAAAAACAATAGCTCCATGCAACCAACGCGCTTAGGGGTTGGCAATCCCTTCACGGTCACTTAAGAAAGTGAGATCTGATAGAGATGATAAATAATATTTTTGGTATTTTTGGTATAGAGATGCAAAGTAAATAAAGTAAAAGCAAAGTGAAAGGAAAGCAATAATAAAGTGATGGAGATTGATATGATGAGAAAGAGACCCGGGGACCATAGGTTTCACTAGTGGCTTCTCTCAAGAGCATAAGTATTCTACAGTGGGTGAACAAATTACTGTTGAGCAATTGACAGCACTGAGCATAGTTATGAGAATATCTAGGTATGATCATGTATATAGGCATCACGTCTGAGACAAGTCGACCGAAACGATTCTGCATCTACTACTATTACTCCACTCATCGACCGCTATCCAGCATGCATCTAGAGTATTAAGTTAAAACAGAGTAACGCCTTAAGCAAGATGACATGATGTAGAGGGATAGTTTCATGCAATATGATAAAAAACCCATCTTGTTATCCATGATGGCAACAATACAATACGTGCCTTGCTGCCCCTTCTGTCACTGGGAAAGGACACCGCAAGATTGAACCCAAAGCTAAGCACTTCTCCCATGGCAAGAACAACCAATCTAGTAGGCCAAACCAAACTGATAATTCGAAGAGACTTACAAAGATAACCAATCATACATAAAAGAATTCACAGAAGATTCAGATATTATTCATAGATAGACTGGATCATAAACCCACAATTCATCGGTCTCAACAAACACACCGCAAAAAGAAGATTACATTGAATATATCTCCACGAGAGAGGGGGAGAACATTGTATTGAGATCCAAAAAGAGAGAAGAATCCATCTAGCTACTAGCTATGAACCCGTAGGTCTGAAGTAAACTACTCACACTTCATCGGAGGGGCTTGGATGATGATGTAGAAGCCCTCCGTGATCGATGCCCCCTCCGACGGAGCTCCGGAACAGGCCCCAAGATGGGATCTCGTGGATACAGAAAGTTGCGGTGGTGGAATTAGGGTTTTGGCTCCGTCCCCGATCGTTTGGGGGTACGTGGATATATATAGGAGGAAGAACTACATCGGTGGAGCTTCGAGGGGCCCACGAGGCAGGGGGCACGCCCTAGGGGGGTGGCGCCCCCCACCCTCTTGACCACCTCGTGGCTTTCTTGACGGAGGGTCCAAGTCTCCTGGATCTTATCTGATGAGAAAATCACGTTACCGAAGGTTTCATTCCGTTTGGACTATGTTTGATATTCCTTTTCTTCGAAACCCTAAAACAGGCAAAAAACAACAATTTTGGGCTGGGCCTCCGGTTAATAGGTTAGTCCCAAAAATAATATAAATGTGGATAATAAAGCCCAATAATTTCTAAAACAGTAGATAATATAGCATGGAGAAATCAAAAATTATAGATACATTGGAGACGTATCAAGCATCCCCAAGCTTAATTCCTGCTCGTCCTCAAGTAGGTAAATGATAAAAACAGAATTTTTGATGCGGAGTGCTACTTGGCATAATTTTAATGTAATTCTTCTTAATTGTGGTATGAATATTCAGATCTGAAAGATTCAAGACAAAAGTTCATATTGACATCAAAATGATAATACTTCAAGCATACTAACTAAGCAATTATGTCTTCTCAAAATAACATGGCCAAACAAAGTTCATCCCTACAAAATCATATAGTTTAGTCATGTTTCATTTTCGTCACACAAGAATGCTCTCATCATGCACAACCCCGATGACAAGCCAAGCAATTGTTTCATACTTTAGTAATCTCAAACCTATAAACTTTCACGCAATATATGAGCATGAGCCATGGACATATCACTATGGGTGGAATAGAATATAATGAGGGGGGTTATGTGGAGAAGACAAAAAAGGAGAAAGTCTCACATCAACGAGGCTAATCAATGGGCTATGGAGATGCCCACCGATTGATGTTAATGCAAGGAGTAGGGATTGCCATGCAACAGATGCACTAGAGCTATAAATGTATGAAAGCTCAACAAAAGAAACTAGTGGGTGTGCATCCAACTTGCTTGCTCATGAAGACCTAGGGCACTTGAGGAGGCCCATTGTTGGAATATACAAGGCAAGTTCTATAATGAAAAATTTCCACTAGTATATGAAAGTGATAACATGAGAGACTCTCTACTATGAAGATCATGGTGCTACTTTGAAGCACAAGTGTGGTAAAAGCATAGTAACATTGTCCCTTCTCTCTTTTTCTCTCATTTTTGTGGGCCTTCTCTTTTTTTTATGGCCTCTTTTTTTTATTCCTCACTTGGGACAATGCTCTAATAATGATGATCATCACACTTCTATTAATTTACAACTCAATGATTACAACTCGATACTAGAACAAAGATGACTCTATATGAATGCCTCCGGCGGTGTACCGGGATATGCAATGAACCAAGAGTGACATGTATGAAAGAATTATGAACGACGGCTTTGCCACAAATACTATGTCAACTACATGATCATGCTAGGCAATATGACAATGATGGATGTGTCATGATGAACGGAATGATGGAAAGTTGCATGGCAATATATCTCGGAATGGCTATGGAAATGCCATAATAGGTAGGTATGGTGGCCGTTTTGAGGAAGATATAAGGAGGTTTATGTGTGAAAGAGCGTATCATATCACGGGGTTTGGATGCACCGGCGAAGTTTGAGCCAACTCTCAATGTGAGAAAGGGCAATGCACGGTACCGAAGAGGCTAGCAAGGATGGAAGGGTGAGAGTGCGTATAATCCATGGACTCAACATTAGTCATAAAGAACTCACATACTTATTGCAAAAACCTACAAGTCATCAAAAACCTCGGCACTACGCGCATGCTCCTAGGGGGATAGATTGGTAGGAAAAGACCATCGCTCGTCCCCGACCGCCACTCGTAAGGAAGACAATCAAATAACACCTCATGTTTCAAATTTGTTGCATAACGTTTACCATACGTGCATGCTACGAGACTTGCAAACTTCAACACAAGTATTTCTCAATTTCACAACTACTCAACTAGCATGACTTTGATATTATTACCTCCATATCTCAAAACAATCATCAAGCATCAAACTTTTCTAAGTATTCAACACACTCATACGAAAGTTTTATTATTAATCTTGTACCAAGCATATTAGGATTTTAAGAAAATTACCATGCTATTAAGACTCTCAAAATAATCTAAGTGAATCATGAGAGATCAATAGTTTCTATAAAACAAATCCACCACCGTGCTCTAAAAGATATAAGTGAAGCACTAGAGCAAAACTATAAAGCTCAAAAGATATAAGTTAAGCACATAGAGTATTCTATAAAATTCCAAATCATGTATGGCTCTCTCAAAAGGTGTGTACAGAAAGGATGATTGTGGTAGACTAACAAGAAAAGACTCAAATCATAAAAGACGCTCCAAGCAAAACACATATCATGTGGTGAATAAAAATATAGCTCCAAGTAAAGTTACCGATAGAAGTAGACGAAAGAGGGGATGCCTTCCGGGGCATCCCCAAGCTTTGGATTTTAGGTGTACTTAGATTATATTGGGAGTGAAATGGGCATCCCCAAGCTTAGGCTCTTGCCACTCCTTGTTCCATAATCCATCAAATCTTTACCCAAAACTTGAAAACTTCACAACACAAAACTCAAAGTAGAAAATCTCATGAGCTCCGTTAGCGAAAGAAAACAAAAGACCACTTTAAGGTAATGTTATGAACTCATTCTTTATTTATATGGGTGTTATACCTACTGTATTCCAAATTATCTATGGATCATAAACTATTTTACTAGCCATAGATTCATCAAAATAAGCAAACAACACACGAAAAACAGAATCTGTCAAAAACGGAACAGTCTGTAGTAATCTGTAGCTAGCGCAAGATCTGGAACCCCAAAAATTCTAAAATAAATTTATGCACGTGAGTAATTTATCTATTAATCATCTTCAAAAAGAATTAACTAAATAGAACTCTCCAAATAAAAACGACAGCAGTTCTCGTGAGTGCTAAAGTTTCTGTTTTTTACAGCAAGTTCAACAAGACTTTCCCCAAGTCTTCCCAACGGTTCTACTTGGCACAAACACTAATTAAACACAAAAAACACAACCAAAACAGAGGCTAAATAATTTATTTATTAAATAACAGCAAGGATAAATATTGGGTTGTCTCCCAACAAGCGCTTTTCTTTAAGGCCTTATAGCTAGGCATAATATTTCAATGATGCTCACATGAAAGACAAGAATTGAAGCACAAAGAGAGCATCATAAAACACGTGACAGACACATCTAAGTTTAACATACTTCCTATGCATAGGAATATTATAGGAAAACAAATTATCAAGGCAAGCAAGAACTAGCATATGCGAGGAAGCGGAAAGAAACAATGGCAATCTCAACATAACGAGAGGTAATTTAGTAACATGAAAATTTCTACCACCATATTTTCCTCTCTCGTAATAATTATATGTCAGATCATAAGAAAATTCAACAAAATAGCTATCACATAAAATATTTTCAACACGATCCACATGCATGCAAAGTTAACACTCTTCCAAAATAGTGGGATTAACATTAACTAAAGTCATGACCTTTCCAGACCCACTTTTATCAAAAATTTCATAAGATTGATCATTCTCCAAATATGTGGGATCTAAAGTTGACACTCTTCCAAACCCACTTTCAATAATATTTCAAACACTATTATCAATCTCATATTCATCATGGGGCTTAAATAAATTTTCAATATCATAAGAAGAATCACCCCAATCATGATCATTGCAACAAGTAGAGGACATAGCAAAACTAGCATCCCCAAGCTTAGGGTTTTGCATATTATTAGCACAATTGACATCAAGAGAGTTTATAGTAAAATCATTGCAATCATGCTTTTTATTCAAAGATCTATCATGAATCGCTTCATAAAGTAATTCATCACACTTTTTAGATTCACGAATTTCAAGCAAAACCTCATAATGATAATCTAGTGCACAAAACTTACTAGCAACTGGTTCATCATAATTGGATCTCTTAAAAAGATTAGCAAGCGGATGAGGATCCATAGATCTTAGGTTCTCTGTTTAGTAATAAATAAACAACTATTCCAACCATATGAGCAAACAAGAAACGGGCAAAAGAGGCAAATAGAGAGGAAGGATAAAGAGAGAGGGCGAATAAAATGGCAAGGGTGAAGTGGGGGAGAGGAAAACGAGAGGCAAATGGCAAATAATGTAATGCGGGAGATAGGGATTGTGATGGGTACTTGGTATGTTGACTTTTGAGCAGACTCCCCGACAACGGCGCCAGAAATTCTTGTTGCTACCGATTGAGCACTGCGTTGGATTTCCCCGAAGAGGAAGGGATGATGCAGCAAAGTAGCGTAAGTATTTCCCTCAGTTTTTGAGAACCAAGGTATCAATCCAGTAGAAGGCCACGCTCGAGTCCCTCGTACCTACACAAAAACAATAGCTCAACGCAACCAACGCGCTTAGGGGTTGTCAATCCCTTCACGGTCACTTAAGAAAGTGAGATCTGATAGAGATGATAAATAATATTTTTGGTATTTTTGGTATAGAGATTCAAAGTAAATAAAGTAAAAGCAAAGTGAAAGCAAAGCAATAATAAAGTGATGGAGATTGATATGATGAGAAAGAGACCCCGGGGCCATAGGTTTCACTAGTGGCTTCTCTCAAGAGCATAAGAACAAATTACTGTTGAGCAATTGACAGAATTGAGCATAGTTATGAGAATATCTAGGTATGATCATGTATATAGGAATCACGTCCGAGACAAGTAGACCAAAACGATTCTGCATCTACTACTATTACTCCACTCATCGACCGCTATCCAGCATGCATCTAGAGTATTAAGTTAAAAACAGAGTAACACCTTAAGCAAGATGACATGATGTAGAGGTATAGTTTCATGCAATATGATAAAAACCCCATCTTGTTATGCTCGATGGCAACAATACAATACGTGCCTTGCTGCCCCTTCTGTCACTGGGAAAGGACACCGCAAGATTGAACCCAAAGCTAAGCACTTCTCCCATGGCAAGAACAACCAATCTAGTAGGCCAAACCAAACTGATAATTCGAAGAGACTTGCAAAGATAACCAATCATACATAAAAGAATTCAGAGAAGATTCTAATATTATTCATAGATAGACTAGATCATAAACCCACAATTCATCGGTCTCAACAAACACATCGCAAAAAGAAGATTACATCGAATAGATCTCCACGAGAGAGGGGGAGAACATTGTATTGAGATCCAAAAAGAGAGAAGAAGCCATCTAGCTACTAGCTATGGACCCGTAGGTCTGAAGTAAACTACTCACACTTCATCGGAGGGGCTTGGATGATGATGTAGAAGCCCTCCGTGATCGATGCCCCCTCCGGCGGAGCTCCGGAATAGGCCCCAAGATGGGATCTCGCGGATACAGAAAGTTGCGGTGGTGGAATTAGGTTTTTGGCTCCGTCCCCGATCGTTTGGGGGTACGTGGATATATATAGGAGGAAGAAGTACGTCGGTGGAGCTTCGAGGGGCCCACGAGGCAGGGGGCACGCCCTAGGGGGGCCACCCTCTTGACCACCTCGTGGCTTTCTTGACGGAGGGTCCAAGTCTCCTGGATCTTATCTGATGAGAAAATCACGTTTCCGAAGGTTTCATTCCGTTTGGACTCCGTTTGATATTCCTTTTCTTCGAAACCCTAAAACAGGCAAAAACAACAATTCTGGGCTGGGCCTCCGGTTAATAGGTTAGTCCCAAAAATAATATAAAAGTGGATAGTAAAGCCCAATAATGTCTAAAACAGTAGATAATATAGCATGAAGCAATCAAAAATAATAGATACGTTGGAGACGTATCACTCACCTCCTGGCCTTGACCACTGCATCGCGACCTGGCATACCAGCGACGGCTGCAGCCTGCGTGGGGACCGGGACCTGTCAGTGTAGAGCACCAAGCTGTCGCGGGATTGGAAAGGGGAGGCCGAGCTTCGGCAGGATATGAGCACACAAGTTTTCATAATAAGGGCTATTTGAACAAAGGCATTACAGACGCTTTACACGCCCCCACAGGGTTCGTTTCGATTCCTCGCAGGGAACAAAAGGAAAGGAATTCCTAGGAGTTCTATCTACATGCGCTGGACGTTGCCGACGCCACCATCAACAGTGGGACAGGTGAGGCCGGCGCCAACCCCATCCAGATCAGCGACGACGGCTGGACGCCGTGGCCCTGCTCCGAGTGTGGCGGGAGCTCGGGGGCACGTAGCTTTCATCGCTCGTCTCCGGAGTCTCAACCGGCACGGGAGAATCGCTGTACCACCAGGAGCCGCCGCTGTCGCTGGAGGGGCTGCTGGTGAGGCCAGCGGCAGGCCCAACACCCACCGCTGCGTTGTCCTGGCGACCACCTTCAGGGCAGCACTCCAAGCGACGGCCTTCCTCGTCGAAGACCTTGAAGAACAATGTGGAGGCGCCGTCGTACTCGAAGTGGATCGCGAGGGTGCCTTCTGCACGACACACCCGGGCAACCTCGCCCCAGCCTCGGGTCATGAAGATCTTGCCCAAGGGGACGGCTTCAACTTCCGCTCCAGTCGCCGGCGCGTCGCAGTCAGCGTGCTGCAGCCAAAGCTCGAGAGGCCCCCTCAGCGGCATCTCAGCAGAGAAGAAGGAAGGGAAACGGATCCAAGTAGACGGAGGCATCGCCGCCCACAGCACGAGCTCGCGCGAGGAGTCCACGGCGTGGACTCCGGCGGTGACGACGCGTGCCACCATGGTGCGACGACCCTGGCTGCGACGCAGGCGGTGCCGCTCGCCGCCTCTTCCTCCTGAGCCTACGGCTTGGGCGTACAGGGGTAACGGATACCCACGGGGAGGCCGCTCGTACCAAGGCCTTGTCACCTCCTGCATAGCCACCACGTCACCGTGATGGATCGGCCTCTTCTTCGGCGGGAGCGGCCACGACACATCACGGGGAGTTTTTCCCTTCTCTACAGCGGAAAACCTTCGGATGGGCGCCATGGGTGTCGCTACCGGCGATGGAGCAAAGGGGGAGAAGCGAGCGGAATGGGTAGAGATGGGCGACGGGGGCTCCTCCCCCTCCCCATTTATATCAGGAGAAGGCCAACCAGCACCCCCCACGATCACAAGTAATGATGGTTTTTCCTTGCATGCAGCAGGGACTCGTCAAGTCGGGCAGTTTCCAAGGAAGCATGGGGAAGCGGAGACGCCCACGTCCAATCAACCGCCACGCGTCAACCAAGGCCGTAGGCTGATGGGGCCCGGGCGCCCCGCACTTGCCCTTTGGCTTCACCTCGAAGCCAAGTCCGAGCGCGCCTTGGGCCCGGGGGCTACTGTCGGCGTTCTGGGAATGGGGGTCCGCAGACTTGCCTGCCTACGGCCCACGGTGTGCGAGTGGGCCCGTACGACCCATCTTCACCAGCCAGGACTCAAGACCCTCGTGAGGGGCCAAGACTCGCGAGGCGGACGACGCAATATCTCCTCGGAAGCGGCCTCACCAGGCTGGCCCGCGAGGGGCGGAGAGATCAAGGCGAGGTAAACCTCGTGAGGTTCCCATGACGTGAGCCATGACGACCAAGGCCAGGCGGGCGCCAGGCGAGCGCCAGCGTGCACAGTGTCCTTGTTTCTACTCTGGTGCTAAGGAGGCAAGTGCAGGCGAGGAGTTCCGAGGCATCAGGCAAAGGTTTCCATGTCGGTGCAACGAGACCTAGATCAGCGGGACAGCAAGACGAAGGTCATCGTGGAGCCCAAGATGGCATCACCGCCAGAGCCTTTGGCAGGCGAAGACTACTTTTGTCAGGATAAGTTGTACTAGTTGTCCCCTTTCAAATTGGCCGTTGTTGGCTCCCTTCCCTCTCAATATTTGGGGAGAGGACCAAGGCCTCTATAAATAGGACTAGCCACCACATTAGAAAGGGAGGACAGACCTTGGATCCTCACACCCACAAGTTCACCAAGCACAAGAACACCTCCCCTCAGGAGGCTGTTCTTCCCCTTGTACTGTTCATCCTCAGCCCAAGAGGCAATCCGCCACCATTACACTACAGTAGGGTATTACACCACAACGGTGGCCCGAACCAGTATAAATCTTGTGTCTCGTGTGTTTTGAGTTCGTGTGCCTAGCCTAGAGATCGTGAAGTGTTTGAGTGCGTGATCGGTGAGGGAGAGATCTTGGCGCGCACCCCAGTGTTTGAACCTTAAGGGTTTTGCCGGAACCTAAAATCCGACAAGAGTTGTGTGTTGGGGGTACTATCATTTGAAGCACAAGAGCAAGGAGTTCATCATCAACACATCGTATATTACCTTTTGGAGAGTGGTGCCTCCTAGATTTGTTAGGTGTTGCTTGGGAGCCTTTGACATGATGTGGAGTTGAACCAAGAAGTTTGTAAGGGCAAGGAGATAGCCTACTTCGTGAAGATCTACCCGAGTGAGGCAAGTCCTTCGTGGGTGATGGCCATGGTGGAATAGACAAGGTTGCTTCTTCATGTACCATTCATCGGTGGAGCCCTCCGTGGACTCACGCAGCCATTACCCTTCGTGGGTTGAAGTCTCCATCAACGTGGATGTACAATAGCACCACCTATCGGAACCATGCCAAAAACTCTCCGCGTCTCCATTGCGTTTGCACACTCAATCCCATCCCTTTACATTCTTGCACTTGCATGCTTTACTCTTTCCGCCGCTCATACTCTTGCCATGCTTGTGTAAAATGTATTGTGTACCTATTAATATGTGCTAAACTCAACCTTAACTTGAAGAAACTAAAAACTGCCACTTTTCTTATTAAGGTTCTAATCACCCCCTCTACACCCATATTCTTGATCCTTTCAGAGCCCCTATTATATTAGAATGTCCTCTGCATTACAAAGATAATCTCACTACTATTTATGTTTTCATGCTTCTCAGATATTGTACATAATCACAATAAATATAAGAATGCGTACATGAGAAGAATATTGCAGAACAGTTCAATGGGTAACAAACTTGGCATCAAGGGATTGAGGTCCATTCTGGATGCAATGAAACCCACATGGTCCCGACCTACAAATTCGTATTCTTAATATGATCCTAATGACTATTCTGAGCTCAAGGAGTCAAAGGCAGATGGCCTATCATGTTCATCCAATAAGGTGTCTGCTCTAATTTGGCAAGGTTTTATTGGTTGCACATATCTTGCATAAGGTGTCTTGTATTTCTTCTGCTTCGTCGCACCGCCATCTGCTTAGCTTACTAATGATATATGTGAAGATGCCATGCCCATCTATTATGATCAATACCTAGTCCATTTGTCATCATACCATGTTTTTCCATTCAAATGTTGTTCTTGTTTTTCAGACATCCAAAAGGAAGAGGGTGATTGCAGAACCTGAAGGAGTACACGCAAAGTCATTGAAAAAGGTGGTGGTAGCGAAGAAATCAGATAGCACCCCACTTATATTGGTGATAGAACCAGCGCTAAAAACCTAGGAAATCGCAAATATGCTGCTCGCTTCTTTGCTCTTGCTAGTACCAGTTGTCCTATCACTGTACTTACTGTCGGTGCAACAAACATGAGTGTTTGCTGCCCTGACTTACGCATAGGCGCGCTACGAACTCTCATGTCAAGTGCCAAGTTTCATATGCAACTATGCTAGAGAAGCCGCTCTTTTTGAGATCTAGGAGAGAAGTAAGAAGACCAAGCATTGGAACAAGACACAAGTTTCATAACAGAAGCAACCAACACCAGTAGGAACGAGCCGATGAGTCAAGCCGCGGCAAGCCCTTTGGGCACGGGTTTCCCGCCAACACCAGCGCTCTGCCTCTCTAACCAGCTGGCTGCTCATTAGTGAGGTGTCCAGCCCACCGGTGCTTAGGTGGACATAACGCATGCATGTCAGCTTGTTGGAGGAGTAAATCATCTTTATTGACACCCATCTTGATGGCGTGTCACGCTAATAGGAGGTAGTGGGATAAGAGGCACGACAACCTTGCCGAGCTATAGCCTCCACATGACACCTAGCAGCGCATTTAATGTGTTTTTTCCTAACTGTCAGAGTTAGGTATGATAGCTCTGTATTAGTCTAACCACCCCTATATTGAAATTTTTGACACTGTGGTAACCCCTTGAGCTATAAAAGGAGGGCCGGGGCAACATTAAAAGGAGTTCGAACCTTTGCAACCCTTACGCATAGGAATTCATGTAGCTGCTCTCTTCCCACCTATTGCCGGGGAGAGCACTCCGTGTACTTGTGTTCGACACCACCAATACACCCAAAGGCAAGAGTAGGCTTTTACCCTTCCAGGCGGCCCAAACCTGGGTAAAATCATGCACTCCTCATTGTGTTTGCTCTTTACGTCGATCGTCACCCCTCGTCGAACCAGCAAAGGGGCTGCACTTCCCCATAGATCGCCGGCTCCATGCCGACATTTTGGCACGCTATGATAACCCACAAGTATGGGGGATCACAACAGTTTTCGAGGGTAGAGTATTCAACCCAAATTTATTGATTCTACACATGGGGAGCCGAAGAATATTTGCAAGTATTAGCAGCTAAGTTTTCAATTCAACCACACCTGGAGATTTATTATGTGCAGCAAAGTGATTAGTAACAAATTAGTATGATAGTTTTGATAGTAGTAGCAACAACAATAGCAATAGTAACAGTGATAGCAATGAGTTTGTAG
Organism: Triticum urartu; assembly: GCF_003073215.2. NCBI lineage: Eukaryota > Viridiplantae > Streptophyta > Magnoliopsida > Poales > Poaceae > Triticum > Triticum urartu. Next base: position 509,745,784 of record NC_053024.1, on the reverse strand, counting down.
CAAGTGCAATAGTAACAATAGCAGTAGTAACTTAGCAAGAACAATATGAGGGAAATTCGTAGGCATTGGATCGGTGAATTCGTTGGATGATATTCATCATATAACAGTCGTAACCTAAGGCGATACGGCACTAGCTCCAATTCATAAATATAATGTAGGCATGTATTCTGTAAATAGTCATACATGCTTATGAAAAGAACTTGCATGACATCTTTTGTCCTACCCTCCCGTGGCAGCGCGGTCCTATTGGAAACTAAGGGATATTAAGGCCTCCTTTTAATAGATAACCGGAACAAAACATTAACACATAGTGAATACATGAACTCTTCAAACTACGGTCATCATCGGGAAGTGTCCCGACTTCTGTCACTCCGGGGTTGCCGGATCATAACACATAGCAGGTGACTATAACATGCATGATCGAATCTAGAACATAGATATAATGGTGATAACATAAGAGGTTCAGATCTGAAATCATGGCATCCGGGCCTAAAGAGACAAGCATTAAGCATGGCAAAGTCATAGCAACATCAATCTCAGAACATAATGGATACTAGGGATCAAGCCCGAACAAAACTAACTCGATTACATGATGAATCTCATCCAACTCCTCACCGACCAGCGAGCCTACGAAGGAATTACTCACTCCATGTGGGGAGATCATGGAATTGTCGATGGAGAAGGGTTGGTGATGACGGATATCGAAGATACCCCTCTCCGGAGCCCCAAACGGACTCCAAATCCGGCCTCCCGGTGAAGAACAGGAGGTGGCGGCAGCTCTGTCTCGTGAAACGTGATAATTCTTTCTCCTTTATTTTTTTCTCTGAATATGTGAATTTATAGCATTGGAATTAGGGTCTGCAGGGCCACCAGGTGGGGACAACCCACCTAGGCGTGCCTGGAGTGGGGCATGCCCTGGTGGGTTGTGCCCACCCAGGTGCCCCCCTCCAGTGGTTTTTGGCTCCAGAAATTCTTATTTATTGTATAAAAAATCCTCGCAAAGTTTTGTTCCAATCCAAGAACTTTTATTTCTGCACAAAAAACAACACCTTGTAGTTCTGATGAAAACAACGTCAGTGCGGGTTAGTTTCATTCAAATCATGCAAATTAGAGTTCAAAACAAGATGAAAAGCGTTAGGAAAAGTAGATACAATGAAGACGTATCAACTCCACCAAGCTTAAACCTTTGCTTATCCTCAAGCAATTCAGTTGATAAACTGAAAGTGAAAAGGAAAAACTTTTACGAACTCTTTTGCTCTGGTTTACATAAATAAGCTTAAGTAGCACCCAGGTTTTCAGCTAAGATTATAACTAACCATGTTGATAATAACTCTTAGAAATTATATTAACTCATATCAATAGCATAATCAACTAGCGAGCAATAATAAGATATCTCAAACAACAACACTTTGTTAAACAACCATGATATAATATGACAATAGTGGTATCTCGCTAGCCCTTTCTGAGACCGCAAAACATAAATGCAGAGCCTCTCCAAAGTTTAAGCAGCGACAAAACATTGTAATTCACGGTAGAAAAGATTCAGTCATGATGCACCCAATATTAGCTACACAAAATGCATGAGGATGACAATCGTGCTCTCAGGTTCAGGCGCTTATTTGAGAAGGTGATGACACAACATAAAAGTAAATAGATAGTCCCTTCGCAGAGGGAAGCAGTGATTTGCAGAGGTGCCAGAGCTCAAGTTTTTAAAACAGAGGTAAATAAAATTTTGAGAAATGCACCCTTCTTGTTTACTTTGCAACCATTAGTTATCAGTATCTTCCATGCTAAACACATTAGTGGCGGTTCCCAAGCGATAAAAGTAAAGGTTTACTCCCCCTCCACCAACAATCACACTCCACGGCTGGTCCGAAACAACGGGTACCGTCCATACCAACAATAGTCCTAGGGGAGTTTTGTTTAATTATTTGCAATTTCAATTCGGGATTGGGAATCCCTATTACTGCCCCTCTCATGCAAGGACGAGTGAATGAACACTCATCATGAGAATAACCCGTTTAGCATGGAAGATACTGACTACCTTCTGTCGCTCTATGAACAATCCAAGCACACAAAAAGGATATTTATTTGAAGTTTTTAAAGGTGGCACATGCAAATTTACTTAGGACGGCAGGGTAATACCGCATATAGGTAGGTATGGTGGACTCATCTGGAATAACTTGGGTTTTAGGATTTTTGATGCACAAGCTGAATTCCCACTTAGTACAGGCGAAGGCTAGCAAATAGGTTGAGAAGTGGCCATGCATTATGCGTAAGTAACATTGGACACTAGCATGAGTAGGATATGAACACCATGAACACTAATATCATAGAGGCTATGTTGGTTTTGATTCAACTACATGCATGAACATGTGCCAAGTCAAGCCACTCGAACATTCAGAGGAGGATACCATATCATCATACTAAATCACAATCATTTTAACGTAATGTTGACACCCAAGATAAATCATTATCTACTCCTAACTACTTAGGCATGGCATGATAAACTATAATCTCTAAGGGTCATTGCAAACATGTTTAATCATAATAGGCTGAATCATGGATACTAGATTAAACATATTTACAAAAACAGAACAAGTTGAGTTCATACCCGTTTCTCTCTGCCACAGCCAGTTCATCAAATATCGTCATTATTGCCTTTCACTTGCATGACCGAATGATATGAAAATATTAATAGTGCAAGAGTGTCGTGGACTAAGCTGGAATCTGCAAACATTTTATTCAAAAGGAGAAGAGAAAGTAATATGGGCTCTTTGTTAGATCAACAATAATGCATATGAGAGCCACTCAACATTTTCATCGTGGTCTTCTCCTTGGTATGACTCAATAAACAAAAAATAAATTCAGAGAAACACACTGAAATATTTTTGGAGTTTTTGGATTTTCTGTAAGAAAGAAAATTAAAGAAAGAAAAACAAAACAAAAAAATATTTACATGGGAGAGCTCCGAACAAGCAAAAGAAGAACAAGGAAATCTTTCTGGGTTTTCTTTTTAATATTACAACTAACTATACTAGAGAGAAAAATCAAAAAGAAGCATGAAATATTTTTGGATTTTCTCAACGTTTTTCAAACACACAATAAGAAGTCAAGAAAATAAATCTAACATGGATGATACAATGAAAAAGTGTGGACACAACTGGAATGAAAATGTGTGAACATGAATGTAATGTAAGTGGAAATACGTACTCCCCCAAGCTTAGGCTTTTGGCATAACTTGGTAATCACCACTCGAAGAAGCCATCGGGTCCTATGTTGAAGTGCTGGGGAGTAGGCACCTGAGGGTCCCACTCCTGAGGCTCCTCCTCTACCATAACCAGGCTGTTCTGGTAGGCGACAATGTCCTCAGGCGTGATCCTGTATCCGCCCTAGTAATAGGATCAAACAAAGCAGGTGCAGGCAACAGAATAACATCACGGGTAATCTCACTAAATACCAAGTTATAAGGAACATCCATAGTAGTGTTCTCGCTATCAATAAACAGGTGGTGTGCCATAGCCTGACGATCTAAATAAACCTTGGGTAAAGGATAATCATGCTGGCATATCTGAATGTTAAAGTGACTCGCCAAGCGATTAGCATAAATACCACCATGTATTTTACCCTTGGATCTGTTAATGTGGAGGTGACGTGCCACAATAGCTCCCAAGCTATAAGTGTTGTCGCTGTAAAGTGCATGGCGTAAGACAACAAATTCTGGGGAACTGAGTGCACCTACCTTATCTCTAGCAAGCAAACACTTCGCGATGAATAGAGCAAAATAATGCACGACGGGAAAATGTAAGCTAGTGGCGGTGACACCTGACACCCCTCTCTCACCCCCACTGTGAGAGTGTGGTAAAAACTGTCAAACTCCGCGGGCCTAGGCTTTATGAAATTCCCATCAGAAGGGATCAAGCATATGTCACAAAATTCAGTAAGTGGTATATGATGGGGTTCAACATATGAGTTAAACTGCACCTCAGGAGGATTATTTCTACTCAAAAAATGAAAATTGTGCACAAAGGAATTTGTAAGGATATGATACTGTTCACATTCAGTTGCGATGAAGTCGATGAGGCCGGCATTAGCAACATATTTTTCAAACTATTGACGGATTTCGGCCCCCTCCATGAATGGGTTATGCGGACATTCGCACGGCCGTACCTCCGCCATTCCCCGGGTGTAGAGATCACTGTCAGATGACTCCCCAATAACTCCCTTGGAGTTCTTCTTGGAAGCAAACTTCCTAAAGAAACTCATCTTTTTCCTATGAACAAAATTCTGAAATTTTTAGTCCACAAAATTCCTTCTCAACTAAACTTCACAAGATTGATAGCAACTACTCATAGGGATGCATAGAGGCCATATCAAGCATTCAAACAACTTAGAACTCTAAGAATTCAACATGCAAGCTCATCTACAGCAGCACCAAGAGTAACTAATTATTCAAAATATGAACCACTAAAGCAAAAAATAATTTGGACCAAAGGAGGAGTCACATACCAAGCAACAATCCCCCGAAATAGTTTTGGAAACGGAGCTTCGAGCAAAGAGATCAAAATCCATGGGTTTGAGAGCAAGAACATGAGAGAGAGAGCAATGATGATTTTTGTCTGGAGGTAGGTGGTGGTATGGGATGAAGAGATAAATGAGGGGGCGCATGTGGGGCCCACTACCCACCAGGGCTCGCCTGGTGGTGCGGGCACGCCCAGGTGGGTTGTGCCCACCTGGTGCACCCCCTCTGTTGTTATTTGCATGAAAAAATCAAAAAAAATTATATTAAATTTTCAGAGCATTCTAACAACTTTTATTTTGGGTCATTTTTTTATTGCACAGGAAATTCGGAAAACAGACAAAACATGGCATTTATTTAACTAAGAAAAACACAAAACAAAAGGTAGGGACAGAAGGTAGTGCTTACTAAATTCATCAACCTCATACCTTTCAAAAAATGATTCATTAATAAGGTTGATCTAGTCTTATTAATAACCACTTTCGATTAGCATGAAAACGAAGAACTTTTGTAAAACACTAAGTTACCTCAGTGGGGATATGAATGTCCCCAACAATAAGCATTTCATATTTCTGTTTAACAGTAGGTAGAGGTAGTTGAAAACTACCAATAGTGATTGTCAGAGATTTTTCAATAACATTAATGCCATTCACTTGGAATTGTTTCTTCGGAAAGTGCATCGTATGCTCATTGCCATTGATATGAAAAGTGACCTTGCTTTTATTGCAATCAATAATAGACCCTGCAGTATTCAAGAAGGGTCTACCAAGGATAATCGACATGTTGTCCTCCTCGGGCATCTCAAGTATAACAAAGTCAGTTAAAATAGTAACGTTTGCAACAACAACAACGGGCGCATCCTCACAAATACTGATAGGCATGGTAGTTGATTTGTCAGCCATTTGCAAAGATATTTCAGTAGGTGTGAGTTTATTCAAATCAAGTCTTTTATACAAATAGAAAGGTATAACACTAACACTGGCTCCTAAATCACATAAAGCAGTTTTCACATAATTTCTTTTGATGGAGCAAAGTATAGTTGGTATTCCTAGATCTCCAAGTTTTTTAGGTACTTCATCCTTAAAGGTATAATTAGCAAGCATGGTGGAGATTTCAGCTTCCGGTATTTTTCTCTTGTTGGTGATGATGTCTTTCATGTACATTGCATAAGGAGGCATTTTTAAGATATCAGTCAAGCGGGTACGCAAAAAGACTGGCCTAAGCATTTCAGCAAAGCGGTCAAATTCTTCATCATCTTTCTTTTTAGTAGACTGAGGTGGAAAGGGCATAGGTTTTTGAACCCACGGTTCTCTTTCCTTACCATGTTTCTAGCAACAAAGTCCCTTTTACCAAATCTTTTATTCTTGGGTTGTGGGTTATCAAGATCAACAGCTGGTTCTATTTCAACATCATTGTCTGGTTCTTTATTATTTGTTTGAGTGTCTTCATGAACCTCATCATTATCTTTTTCATTATAAAAAGGTGAATGTTCATTACCAGATTGATTTTCAGCATTAGAAATAGAAACATAATTACTAGCATCAGGAGTTTTTTCCACTTCAGGATCACTAGAGGCATGCAAAGTCCTATTATCTTTCTTCTTCCTTTTCTTTTTGGAAGGACTAGGTGCATCAGTGTCAATTCTTTGTGAGTCTTATTCAATTCTTTTAGGGCGTCCCTTGGGATAAGGTGGTCCTGAGTCATTTTACCTCCTCTAGTTGCTACTCTAACAGCAAAGTCATTTATGTTATTGTTCATCTCATCAAGCAATTCTCTTTGAGATTTAGCAACTTGTTCTAGTTGAGCTTGAACCATAGAGGCATGCTTTCCTACACCTCTAACATCATTGGTAATTCTAAATAGCAAGTCACTCAAGCGAGCAATCATATCAGAATTGTATTTCAATAGTTTCATAACATTTGCATTGAAGTGATCTTGCCTTCTAATGTAATTATCAAACTCATAAAGGCATTGACTAGGTTGCATATTATAAGGATTATCATTGTCATTGAATTTCATTAAAGAATTTACCTCTACCACCTTAGGTGGTGGTGCTGTATCAAGCCCATGTATTTCTTCAATAGGAGGTAAATTTTTGACATCCTCAGCTTTAATACCTTTTTCTTTCATAGATTTCTTTGGCTCTTGCATATCTTCAGGACTAAGATATAAGATACCCCCTTCTTCAGAGTAAGTTTAAGCGGTGGTTCAGGAAGAGTCCAATCATCATATTTTTCAATATGTTATTCAATAGTTCTTTAGCTTCTCCAATAGTTCGTTCCCCAAAAGCACAACCATCACAACTATCTAGGAAATCCCAACAAGCATCGGTTAGTCCATTATAGAAGATATCATGTATTTCATTTTTCTTAAGAGGATGATCAGACAAAGCATTAAGCAATTGGAGAATCCTCCCCCAAACTTGTGGGAGACTCTCTTATTTAATTTGCGCAAAGTTAAATATTTCCTGTAAGGCAGCTTGTTTCTTATGAGCAGGAAAATATTTTTCAGAGAAGTAATAAATCATATCCTGGGGACTACGCACACAACCAGAAGCAAGAGTATTATACCTAGTCTTAGCATCACCCTTTAGTGAGATGGAAATAATTTGAGAATATAATAATAGCGAATCTTCTCATCATGAGCAAAAAGGGTGTCTATGTCATTCAACTTAGTAAGATGTGCCACAACAGTTTCAGTTTCATAACCATGGAAAGGATCAGATTCAACTAAAGTAATTAACTCTGGGTCGACAGAGAATTCATAATCCTTATCATCAACAACGATAGGTGAAGTAGCAAACTTAGGATCACATTTCATTCTTCCATTCAAAGATTTTTCTTTCAGTCTGCATAATAATTTCTTAAGGTCATCCCTATCATTGCAAACAAGAAAGTCTCTAGTTGTATCCTCATCCATAACATAACGTTCCGGTATCTTAGGAAATTCATATCTAGGAGAACTAGGTGTAATAGGTGTTTCAAGATTTTTAGTTTCAAGCTCCTCATTAGTTTTAACAATTTCATCAGTTTCAGCATTCTCAAAAGCTTTAGTTCTAGCAATTTGTTCATCAATAAATTCACCTAGTGGCACATTATCATCAAGCAATGTACTAGCATCATCATGAGTATCATTCATAGCAGAAATAGCATCATCAATAACTTGCAATATATCAGGATTAATAGCATGTGGTGGTATTGCAAGCCTACTTATAACAGAAGGTGAATCAAGTGCAGAGCTAGATGGCAGTTCCTTACCTCTCCTTGTCTTAGATGGAAAAATCTTAGTCTTAGCGCCCTTCATATTCTTCATAGTAATAATTTGGTAATAATCCCAAGTGACTCAACAAATATAGCTATGGTCCCCGGCAACGGCACCAGAAAAAGGTCTCGATAACCCACAAGTATAGGGGATCGCAATAATTTTTAAGGGTAGAGTATTCAACCCAAATTTATTGATTCGACACAAGGGGAGCCAAAGAATATTTGCAAGTATTAGCAGCTGAGTTGTCAATTCAACCACACCTGGAGATTAATTATCTGTACCAAAGTGATCAGTAGCAAAGTAGTATGATAGTTTTTACAGTAGTAGCAACAGCAATAGCAATAGTAACAGTGATAGCAATGAGTTTGTAGCAAGTGCAATAGTAACAATAGCAGTAGTAACTTAGCAAGAACGATATGAGAGAAATTTGTAGGCATTGGATTGGTGAATTCGTTGGATGATATTCATCATATAATAGTCATAACCTAGGGCGATATGGCACTAGCTCCAGTTCCTAAATATAATGTAGGCATGTATTCTGTAAATAGTCATGCGTGCTTATGGAAAGAACTTGCATGACATCTTTTGTCCTATCCTCCCGTGGCAGGGGGGTCCTATTGGAAACTAAGAGATATTAAGGCCTCCTTTTAATAGAGAACCGGAACAAAGCATTAACACATAGTGAATACATGAAACTAAGGTCATCACCGGGAAGTGTCCCAACTTCTGTCACTCCAGGGTTGCTGATCATAACACATAGTAGGTGACTATAACTTGCCAGATCGGATGTAGACCATATATATAATGGTGAGAACATAAATGGTTAAAATCTAAAATCATTGCATCCGGGCCTAAAGTGACAAGCACTAAGCATGGCAAAGTCATAGCAACATAAATCTCAGAACATAATGGATACTAGGGATCAAGCCCTAACAAAACTAACTCGATTACATGATGAATCTCATCCAACTCCTCACCGACCAGCGAGCCTATGAAGGAATTACTCACTCCTGGTGGGGAGCATCATGGAATTGGCAATGGAGAAGTGTTGGTGATGACGGAGATTGAAGATCCCCTTCTTCGGAGCCCCAAACGGACTACAGATCTGGCCTCCCGGTGAAGAAAATTAGGTGGTGGTGGATCCGTCCCATGAGAGCGATAATTCTTTCTCCGTTATTTTTTCTCTGAATATCTGAATTTATAGCGTTGGAATTAGGGTCTGCGGGGCCACCAGGTGGGGACAACCCACCTAGGCGTGCCTGGAGGGGGGCGCTCTGGTGGGTTGTGCCCACCCAGGTGCCCCCCTTCGGTGGTTCTTGGCTCCAGAAATTCTTATTTATCGTATAAAAAATCCTCACAAAGTTTCGTTCCAATCCAAGAAGTTTTGTTTCTGCACAAAAACAACACCATGGTAGTTCTGCTAGAAACAACGTCAGTCCTTGTTAGTTTCATTCAAATCATGCAAATTAGAGTCCAAAACAAGAGGAAAAGCGTTAGGAAAAGTAGATACGACGGAGACGTATCACACTGCTAATTCTTGAGCTTGCGTTGATTTTTCCCTTGAAGATGAAAGGGTGATGCAGCAAAGTAGAGATAAGTATTTCCCTCAGTTAAGAACCAAGGTATCAATCCAGTAGGAGGCACAAGCAAGTCTCCAATATATGCACCTGCACAAACAATCAAACACTTGCACACAACGCGAAAAGGGGTTGTCATCCCTTCACGGTCACGAACAAGAGTGAGATCTAACAAAGATAGGTATAAAAGATAAATAAAAGAGCAAACTAAATTAAATATAAATAAATTACAGCAAGATATTTTTCGGTTTTTTGCTTTGTAGATATGAAAATATATGATGGAAAATAGATCTGGGGGCCACAGGTTTCACTAGAGGCTTCTCTCTTGAAAGAAAACATACAACGGGCCAAAAATTACTGTTGAGCAATTGATAGAAAAGCGCAAAGTTATGACGATATCTAAGGAAATGATCATGAATATAGGCATCACGCCCGTGACAAGTAGACCGACTCCTGCCTGCATCTACTACTATTACTCCACACATCGACGGCTATCCAACATGCATCTAGAGTATTAAATTCGTAAGAACAGAGTAACGCCTTAAGTAATATGACATGATGTAGAGGGGTAAACTCAAGCAACATGATGAAAACCCCATCTTTTTATCCTTGATGGCAACAATACAATACGTGGCTCGCTACGCCTACTATGTCACTGGGTGAGGACACTACAAGATTGAACCCAAAACTAAGCACCTCTCCAATTTCAAGAAAAACCAATCTAGTTGGCTAAGACAAACCGATAGTTTGAAGAGAAATACAAAGATATCTTAATCATGCATAAAATAGTATTACATCGGATCTCAACAAACGCTCCGCAAAAGGGTATTACATCGGATAGAACTCGAAGAACATTGAGGAGAACATTGTATTGAAGATCAAAGAGAGAGAATAAGAAGCCATCTAGCTACTAGCTATGGACCTGTAGGTCTGTGGTAAACTACTCACGCTTCATCGGAATGGCAACAAGGTTGATGTAGAGGCCCTCCGTGATCGAATCCCCCTACAGCAGAGTGCCGGAAAAGGCCCCAAGATGGGATCTCATGGGAACGGAGGCTTGCAGCGGCGGAAAAGTATTTTGGTGGATGCCTAGAACGTTGGGGGAATATTTGAGAATATATAGAAGTGGTTTTAGGGTTGGAGGACTCCCAGGGGACCCACAAGCTAGGGGCGCCCCCCTAGGGCATGCCCTGAGGGCTTGTGGTGCCCTCAGGACTCTCCTGGCCCTCTCTCCAGGTTACGCATGTGTCTTCTGGTACAAGAAAAATCATCGTAAAGTTTTATTTCATTTGGAATCCATTTGATATTCCTTTTCTGTAAAAGTCAAAAACAAGGAAAAAAACAAAAACTGACACTGGGCTCTAGGTTAATAGGTTAGTCTCAAAAATAATATAAAATAGCATATTAATGCATATAAAACATCCAAAACAGATAATATAATAGCATGGAACAAACAACAATTATAGATACCTTGGAGACATATCAAGCATCCCCAAGCTTAATTCCTACTCGTTCTCGAGTAGGTAAATGATAAAAACAGAATTTTTGAAGGGGAGTGCTACCTAACATATTTATCAATGTAATTTTCTTTATTGTGGAATGAATGTTCAGATCCATAAGATTCAAAACAAAAGTTTAATATTGACATAAAACAATAATACTTCATGCATACTAATAAAGCAATCATGTCTTCTCAAAATAACATGGCCAAAGAAAGTTATCCCTACAAAATCATATAGTATGCCTATGCTCCATCTTCATCACACAAAGTATTTTATCATGCATAGCCCCGATAACAAGTCAAGCATCAACTAGTATATGAAAGAAGGAGAAAGTCTCACATCAACTAGGCAAATTAATGGGCTATGGAGATGCCCTTCAATCGATATCGATGAGTAGGGATTGCATGCAACGGATGCACTAGACCTATAAGTGTATGAAAGCTTAAAAGGAAACTAAGTGGGTGTGCATCCAACTTGCTTGCTCATAAAGACCTAGGGCAATTTGAGGAAGCCCATCATTGGAATATACAAGCCAAGTTCTATAATGAAAAATTCCCACTAGTATATGAAAGTGACAAAATAGGAGACTCTCTATCATGAAGAACATGGTGCTATTTCGAAGCACACGTGTGGAAAAGGATAGTAACATTGCCCCTTCTCTATTTTTCTCTCATTTTTTTATTTTGGGCTCTTTGGCCTTTTTTATTTGGGCTTCTTTTTATTTGGCTTCTTTGGCCTATTTTATTTTTATAGAAGTCCGGAGACTCATCCCAACTTATGAGGGAATCATAGCTTCCATCATCCTTTCCTCACATGGGAAAATGCTCTAATATTGATGATCATCACACTTTTATTTACTTACAACTCAAGAGTTACAACTCGATACTAGAACAAAGATGTGACTTTATATGAATGCCTCATGCATATGAGAACAATATGACAATGATGGTGCGTGTCATAATAAACGGGACGGTGGAAGTTGCATGCCAATATATCTCGGAATGGCTATCACTACTGCAGGATGCTGCTAACGCGACACTATGATCAGAGACCCTTTGACGAAACTGTGTGCGATGCATTAATCACAAACGGGGATGTAAAAAACCCGTCAAAAAAGGTGCAAAACGTTTGCGATGGCGGACCCTCAAACATGGTTCAGATTTTAGTTGCGTGTGCGATTCAGGGCACACGGTTAACCCGTTCGAACTGTTTGTGATGAAGTAGAACAACAGAAACGGGCAACCATATCAATGTGTGTGTGATATACGGCATACAGTTTGCTGCGATGAACTATTTGCTATTAGGGAGTGCAACAGAAACGGTTAGCCAGATCAATGTATGTGTGATATAGGGCATACGGTTCACTCGTACGAACTGTTTTTGATTAGCGAAAACAACAGAAACGGTTCAACTTAATAAGATGTGTGTGATATGTGGCAAACAGCCGACTCAGATGAGCTGTTTGTGATGAGAAATTCCAACACAGACAGTTAATACAGTTAGTTCGTGTGCGATTCTGTGTGTACAAAGAACTTTGAAAAATGCAAACTAGTTGCTTGCGGTGGCTAGGAGTATCGCACACGATGCGTCTGTGGGTACTCGTGTGTGATGATTAGTAAGTTACACATACGTTTCCTTATGTTAACACTTGTGTGATAAATAACACGTGGCACCGGATATGGTATTAGGGTTGTGTGTGTGCTCCACTTAGTCTTCCCGTGCTCCACATGGGTGAATTGTAAAATCCACGCCTCTTCCCTCACTTGTTTCCCGCCACCAGCTAACGGCTTGGTGCATATAACCCAGGCGGCAATGCACTACCGCGACACTCTACGCAAATCTAGTCCTCGCCCATCTACCATTAGTTATTCCAAGCATGCCAGGCAACGACCAAAGCTTTGACGTCGACGCCTACCTGCATTACATCTTCGGCGAGGAGAACGAGCCGGAGCAGGTGGGGGAGCAAGAGCTTCATCGGTCGGTGCACGCACCATGGCCCATCGGTCGGTGCACGCACCATGGTCCATCGGCAGCGATATCGACGTGACCGTCCTTGGGAGCACAATCGACATATTGTAGAGAAGGTGTGATGAGCAGTTTGCCATCCACCGTGCAAAAGATCCAGAGCTGCTCGGCGGCATGATCGATGACCCACCCGAAGAGCCGCCATCACCAGTGCTCGTCGAGAGCCTGATGCCCCATAAGGAATGGGTAGAGGACCTCTACAATTCAGTCAAGACAAAGACAGCCTGCGGCTTCATCATTGCCCGCGGTGGCCGTGTCAACCTTGATCCCGATGATGTGGTGGCCATGCTCGAGCACATCCTTGGCGGAGTTGACATCCCCGATGAAGTAGAACATCACCAATGTGATATCTTGAGATGCAGGTGATGGATGGAATTTGCTACCAGGCCAGAGACATGGAAATGGAGCGGTTCCACGGAGTTGCCATGTGCGCGATTACACGTTGTCAAGCTCTTCTGGAAGAGGCCTAGTAGCCCCAAGAGCCTCCCAGTGCCAGCAGCTCCGAAGGCGGAGGCGGGTCAGGACACTTGGAGTGAACGGCCGCATGGGTGCCATGCTGATCATGGAGTCCGAGAAGAACATCGTCGGAAGGGTGCCACCTCAGTCTTTTAGCTTATATTTTATTATAATTGTATGCATATGTAGGCCGTGAGTGTTCTCGGCCTTGCCACAAGTGGAATTTTAAATTATCCTGAATATGTAAGACAATTATTAAGAATAATTAACTATTCCCATTGTAAATTTGCCTCAACGGCGAGCAGAGCACGCGCAGGGACGCTAGAGTGGAGCGCGCCGCGGCCGCCTCAACGGCCAGCAACCACGTGGTCAACCTTCTGCCATCAATAAATTTTGACCTTGTTTCTCGTCAAATTGCAGATTACAATGCAATAAATAATTGCAAATCTGTTCACATCTATCAAACTAATATGTGTTCACACTTAGCACCGGGATATAAAAACTACCCACTCGTAAATTACTTCACAGTTCCTCTCCTCATCACCCACAAAACGGGTCTTTCCTGTCAAGTCCTACCGCCATGACCGGTAGGAGGAGTTTAGGGTGGACATATTGATACGTCTCCGTCGTATCTATAATTTTTTTTATTGTTCCATGCCAATATTCTACAACTTTTATATACTTTTGGCAACTATTTATACTATTGTTGGGACTAACATATTGATGCAGTGCCCAGTGCCAGTTCCTGTTTGTTGCATGTTTTTTGTTTCGCAGAAAATCCATATCAAACGGAGTACAATTGGGATAAAAACTAACAGAGATTTTTTTGGAATATATGTGATTTTTCGGAAGAAGAATCAACGCGAGACGATGCCCAAGGGGGCCACGAGGCAGGGGTGGGCCCCAGGGGTCAGGTGCACCCTGGGCCCTCATGGCCACCCCATAAGGCAGTTGGTGCCCTTATTTCGCTGCAAGAAAGCCAACATCCGGACAGAAATCGTGTTAAAATTTCAGCCCAATAGGAGTTACAGATCTCTGGGAATATAAGAAATGGTGAAAGGCCAGAATCTGGAAGGCAGAAACAGAGAGACAGATCCAATCTCGGAGGGGCTCTCGCCCCTTCCATGCCATGGAGATCATGGACCAGAGGGGGAAACCTTCTCCCATCTGGGGAGAAGGTCAAGGAAGAAGAAGAAGAAGAAGAAGAAGAAGAAGAAGGGGGCTCTCTCTCCCTCTCTTCCGGTGGCGCCGGGACGCCGCCGGGGCCATCATCGTCACCGCAGTCTACACCAACACTTCTGTCATCTTCACCAACATCTTCATCACCTTCCCCCATCTATCTACAACGGTCCACTCTCCCGCAACCCGCTGTACCCTCTACTTGAACATGGTGTTTTATGCTTCATATTATTATCCAATGATGTGTTGCCATCCTATGATGTCTGAGTAGATTTTTGTTGTCCTATCGGTAATTGGTGAATTGCTATGATTGGTTTAATTTGCTTGTGGTTATGTTGTTGTCCTTTGGTACCCATCATATGAGCACGCGCGTGGATCACACCATAGGGTTAACTATATGTTGATAGGACTATGTATTGGAGGGCAAGAGTGACAGAAGCTTCAACCTAGCATAGAAATTGATGCATAGGGATTGAAGGGGATCTATATACCTTAATGCTATGGTTGGGTCTTACCTTAATGGACATTAGTAGTTGCGGATGCTTGCTAATAGTTCCAATCATAAGTGCATAGAATTCCAAGTCAGGGATGACATGCTAGCAGTGGCCTCTCTCACATAAAACTTGTTATCGGTCTAGTAAAGTAGTCAATTGCTTAGGGACAATTTCGCAACTCCTACCACCACTTTTACACACTCGCTATACTAACTTTATTGCTTCTTTACCCAAAATAGCCCCTAGATTTTATTTTCGTGCTCTTTATATTCTTGCAAACCTATCTCGTTACACCTACAAAGTACTTCTAGTTTTATACTTGTTGTAGGTAAAGCGAACGTTAAGCATGCGTAGAGTTGTATCGGTGGTCGATAGAACTTGAGGGAATATTTGTTATACCTTTAGCTCCTCGTTAGGTTTGACACTCTTACTTATCGAAAGAGGCTATAATTGATCCCCAATACTTGTGGGTTATCACATATAACCGTGTAGCAAAGACCAAGGCCGCGGAAGCACTAGAGAGGTCCCGCTGCAAAGCCGCGGCCGCAGCCGAGATGTTCCGGCGCGCTGTAGAACCCTCAAACAAGCTCTCACGGGCACGGGAGAGCTCTCACAAGCGCATTCGTGGTGTCGGCCATCGCGACGAGCCGGCGTTCCTGAAGTCCTTCGCCGGCAATTACGACATTCTCGCTGGCGTCACTATGCAGCAGGAGCTGGTCGACGGCTTGATGAAGCTGCTCAAGATCAGCGATGCCTCGGTTGACAAGGCGACCGGCCTCATCAAGAAACTCATGGGTGACAATGCGAAGCTCCTCAAGTTGCTCACCGAGAAGGAGGAGGAGGCCGCTGGCTGGAAGATGCTGCATTTGTAGAGTAGTGCCTCGGAGATGACGCTGAAACGGTCGTCGAGGAACTGATGGGTGGCTTAAGGAAGCTCCGGATCGAGCGCGAGCAGGAGGTGGAGGAATCCGTGGCTACTTTCAAGCAAAGTCGTGACGAATTGAAGAAGGAGCTGGAGTATTTCGTCGCTCGGTGACCCATCGACGAGCAGAGACAGTAGCGACCCAGATCGTTGTCTGCAATTTCCTTCTTCTATTGCCCGTGTGTCTTCGAGGCTTTGCCGCATGTGGCATTTTAAATTATCCAGAGTATGTAAGACAATTATTATCTGCGCCATTGTAAATTTGTCGTCGTATTATCCGTTGCCATTTTATTTGTGGTCGTATTATCCGTTGCCCTATGTGGCAATTTGAAATAGGACGGAATACGAGTTGAAAACACGAAAAAAGCAAATGTTGCCATGGGGTCACAAGCAAACACCCTCCGTCCAGGTGTTTTAATTAACCCATTAATGGAGAAGTTGTGAGCGAGGCGGGCGGCGGCTGGTGCATGGAGGTCAAAGAGCTCGCTTCCCGGTGTGCATGGGCAGCCTTGCTGCTCGCACGTGTCCCGTCGAGCCTGTGAGGTGGACAGGATGCACGCGTCCCGTCGAGCCTGCGTGGCGGACTGCTCGCATGTGTCCCGTCGAGCCTACACGGCATACTTCTCGCGCTCGTCCCGTCTAATCAAACAGCTGCACGCACGCCACTGAGTATGGTTAAATTTTGACATGGTTAATATAATACAACCGTTTCCGATATTGACGTGTCAGCTTTTTGTTTAAAAAAGGACTTCGTTGGCTACTAATGTGTGCGCCTCTTCTCGAACTAGACGTTTTTTACCACGACATATATGTGCCATGTCATGAAACCATTCCAAGTTTCATGTTTTTTGGGTGAGTTTTTGATTTACTGGGATTTAAAAACCGAGATTCGCAATGTTTCAGGACGATGACAAGTTTGTAATTCATTCCCATTCCTTAAATGTGACCTAAACTTGCACCCAATGCCACATGTACGATTTCCCACCCATTTTGCCTCACTGAGCAAGTGCTTGTAGTTCAAATTTGAATTATGGACTACATTAAATGCGTAGAAAACTTAGTAATTAGTAATATATATACAATGGCCAAACGAACCCTGAACAGTTTCAAATTTTAGCCTAACACTTCTGTTATTCTATGTGGCCCGTGGAAAACAAAGTTCAAGGCGAGAAGACGCAGCAATTATCATTTCGCCCATAAGAGGGGCATGTTTCCCCACCGGAACCACGAGGGTTGCCACAGGCTTCAGTTTGTAAGAGGCTTGTAATATAGCTTCGCCCAAATTGGACAATTATATGTACCACGTAGTGACACCATGCCAAGTTTCATGATTTCCTAGTGACTTTTGGATTTACAGAGATTTAAAAACCGAGATTCGCAATGTTTGTGGCCAAGCCAGGACAGCGAGACAGTTGAATTCATTCCCATTCGTTCCATGGGACCTAAACATGCACCCCAACGAAACATGTATGTTTTTTCTAGCCATTTTGGTGCACTGGAGCATGTATTTGTAGTACGGATTTGAATTATGGACATTAAATTGCCTAGAAAACTCAACTACTGAATAAAAAAGGTCAAACGAAACATGGATAATTTCAAATTTCAGCGTGAATCTCCCGTTATTTCGTGTCGCGTGTAGAAGAAAATACGAGGCTAGAAGAGGGAGTGATTATCGTTTGGCCCACAAGGGGACATGTTTCCCTCTCGAAACCACGAGGGTTCTTGCGATAGGCTCTGGTTTGTAAGAGGTTTGTAATAAAGCTTGGCCCAAATTAGCAATGTTTTTACCATGAAATATATGTGCCATGATGTGAAACCATGCCACCTTTCATGACTTTCTGCTGAGTTTTGGATTTATGGGGACTTAAAAACCGAGATTCGAAATGTTTGAGGACGAGCCAAGACACTGGTACGGTTGTAATTCGTTCCCATTCCTGGCATGGGACCTAAACATGCACCCAAGGACACATGTATAATTTTTCTAGCCATTTTGGTGAACTGTAGCATGTATTTGTAGTTTAGATTTGCATTATGGACATTAAATGCCTAGGAAACTCAATTACTGTATATAAAAAGGCCAAACGAACCCTAAAAAGGTTTAAATTTCGGCACAAATATCATGTCGTTCCATGTTGCCCGTGGAAGAAAATACAAGGCGAAAAGAGGCAGTGATTACGTTTCGCCCACAAGGGGAACACGTTTCCCTATCGGAACCACGAGGCTTCTTTGAGAGAAGCTCCGGTTTTTGTAAGAGGTTTCTAATAAAGCTTGGCCCAAATTGGACAATGTTTTTACCACAACATATATGTTCCATGATGAGACACCATGCCACCTTTGATGACTTTTTGTTGAGTTTAGGATTTACGGGGATTTAAAAACCGAGATTCCAAATGTTTGAGGATGAGCCAGGACGCGGGTATGGTTGTAATTCATTCCTGTTCCTGGCATGGGACCTAAACATGCACCCAAGGACACATGTATAAATTTTCTAGCCATTTTGGTGAACTGGAGCATGTATTTGAAGTTCAGATTTGAATTATGGACATTAAGTGCCTAGGAAACTCAATTAGTGTATAAAAAGGCCAAACAAACCCTAAATAAGTTTAAATTTCAGCATGGATATCCTGTCATTCCATGTTGCCCGTAGAAGAAAATACAAGGCGAAAAGAGGCAGTGATTACGTTTCGCCCACAAGGGGGACACGTTTCCCTATCAGAACCACGAGGCTTCTTTAAGAGAAGCTTCGATTTGTAAGAGGCTTGTAATAAAACTTGCGCCACAATGGACGAAAAAAATTCCTCGACATATAAGTGCCATCTCGTCACACCATGCCAGCCCTAAAAGACAAATTCAGCCCTAAATAGTGACATTACTATTCGGCACTATTCAACACTGATTTTGTCTTTTTCATAGCTCACATGTGTAGTGTGTTTCAACTTGAAATTTTGTGTGGCAATAATAGATCATCCTCTTAGCATCCCGCATTTTTTTCAAAAAAAATTGAAACTTCAAAACATCTTTTTCTCGTGGTTTTCACCGGTTTCCACCTAATGTTGGTTTCCGTATGATATTCCCCTCCTGCTGCGCGCGCAATCTGAGTCGTGCGTTCTGATTGGCCAGAACCCAAACCCCACAGACTGTACGTGTGCACCGTGAGATGCTCCCAGATTGAACGGCAACCATGAGCTCCTTCGACAGCACATGCAGTACATGGGTAAGGACTGTGCGCATGCGTCGTGCTAGCTCACGCTTCCTTCTCTACTAGGTTTTCAAAACAGGCTACCGTTTCTCGCCACTCCTCTCATCGGTTTCCCGCCTCTTCTCCCATCGTTTTCCCGCTACCAGTGTCAGTGCTCATTGAAGGTTTGAGTCATATATGCATGATGTAGATGTTCGTTTAATTCTTATAGTTCATCTCATCCGAAATCAATTAGTTTTATAAAAAAATCTATTTTAAGATTCATTGAATTGTGCATTGTAAAGGTAAAAACAAAAAGTGACAATTCATTTAGAAAAAAACGTTTGGGAAATTAAGATATGGAAGATTCTAGAGAAGAAAGGAGAAGTGCTTGTGTTTTGAGGTTTGTGCATTATGCTTAAGTTCAACCATGGAGTCTTCTAGATTGTACATGTGACAGAATCTGGTCGAATGTATATGATATCCAGCGGCCAGTAGTGCTTGGATTTGCCATCTCTGTAACGTCGGATTGGCTTCATCCAATGACCAACTTTCAAAGTTATTCGCACAGTATATAGGTGTATAGATATAGATGTGTGTGTGTCCCATGCTAGACCAAATAAAGTTTGAGCGCATGTGTGTGACGACCCCCCCCCACCGCTTGGAAGTTGGGAAACTGACATCGTACGTATTGAACCAGGCTTGGAGTCGGGTACGGTGTTTGGTTTGTAATGTAGTTGGAGGCCCATCGAAGTTGTGCATTTGGGATTTAAACACATCACACACCACCATACCCATACATATTTTCTGGCCGCATGCAGTGTATACAGGGTCTTCTGATTGACCACGTCTCCCTTGTGCAGTTTTTTGTGACGACACGCATATCTGTGGGCTCCCCAAGTGTATATATCATCCCTTTGACCGATAATGAGGGGTATGTGTTGGCCATGAATGGATTCCTCCTAGTTCGTGTTAGGGTTGGTCACCGTCACATGTCGCTCAACCAAAGCTCGAGCTCATGCATTGTCAGGATTCCCTCGCACATGCTCGGATTGCCGGGTTCGACCTACATCAAACCCTGCGTATCTCATCCTTAACTACCTTGCCTTCGTGGTTGTTGTCTGTATCGAGAGGTAGGCACCACATCTAAATTGCACACTATTCTATATTGTAAACACACATCACCCCTTCCCAATAGGGGTGAACTAACGAGAAGCTCGGCTCGATAAGCTCGTGCTCGTTAAGGCTCGGCTCATTAAGCTCGTTAAGATTAACAAGCAGAAAACCCTGCTCGGCTCGGCTCGTTAGAAGCTCGTTAAGCTCGTGAGCACTCGCGAGCGCTCATTAACAGATTATAATGTGTTATGATATACATGATGAATGTGTAGGTGTTATTTTTAAGATGAAATATGGTGACTACAAAAAATGCAGTAATTTGTTGCCTCATATATCGATTAGATTGAATAGATGCACCGAGGTGCTACAAAAAGCTTGTCGCATAAGATTAAAATATGTGGTGTGTTGTTACTAACAAGCTTAATGAGCTACTCGTGAAACTCGTTAGCTCGCTCATTAAGCTCGTTAAGCTTAACGAGCTGAAATCAATGATTGGCTCTGTTCATTAAGAAGCGAGCTACGATCTTAACGAGCCGAACTATCGAGCGTTCATTAAGCTCGCGAGCTACGAGCTTTTGGTCCATCCCTACTTCCCAACGTACATCATTTTGGGCCGCATGCAAGAGGAGCTGGTTTTGTGGCCCCTCTCGTGCGATTTTTATGATGGTTCAATCTATTGGCCCAAGTGGTTTATCGACAACAACAACTGTCATTTGACTAAACCATAGATTCATTGGTACATCTTATGGTAGGTCATGGCGACATGCATGTATGACCAAAGTATCGATCATTACGTGCATCCGCCCTGCTGACATGAAGTGGGAGGTGGTGGGCCAAGCATCCTAGCTAGGTATATATATATATATATCCAAGGATGCTTTCGGGTTTACGAGGCAGGTGCCACCAAAGTTATGCATTGTGTATTTAAAGTTTTAAACTTCCCCAATATTCCTACATATATTTGGCCACTTCCACGTGGTTCTTGACTTCTGGCCCCTCTCATCGATCTTCGATGACGAGCCCAACTGTGGGCCCGCGTAGTCAAAGTTGTGCATTGGAATTTTGAACATCACAGACCACCCTTTTCACTCATATATATTTGGGCCACATGCTGGTGTGGCTGTCTTCTGACCCTCTCTAACGTTATTTTTTGCTGCAAAGACTCTGATGACGCTCAACGGACACGGGTATAATATCTTAACCGTGTGGGATACAAGTGCGCTATGAATCACCACGCCTGCGCAAGCGCGAGCAAAGGTGGAGGTACTGGCTCAACTATGTGTGATGCAAGTGCGCTGTAAAATCACCACGACTGCGCAAGTGCGAGCAAAGGGTGGAGGTACTGGCTTAACTGTGTGCGATGCAAGTGCATTGTAAAACCACCACCTGTGCAAGCTAAAGGCGGGTAAGTTTATTTGGAAATTAGGACGAACCGTGTGCGATAGACCAGCTAGCTAGAAATATAAAACAAGCTACCCGCCTTAAGCGTTGCAAAAATTGGCGGTTCCGCGCCACTTTTCCTTATTATCATACACGCATATTGTTATTGGACCGTGCGCGATTTTGGGCACTCCCGTCCCGCATCAATTCCTTTAACCAAATTTTAGTAGCCGCCGTACTTCAACCGTCGCCCACACTCCTCCAGCACCGACCTTATAGTAAAATTTCAGTAGCCGAGGCATTTGAACCATCGCCCTCCCTCGTCCACCACCATCAATTTTCAGTAGCCACGGCGTATCCTCAAACACCAACCCCCCCTCCACAGTCCCCCACCCACCACCTCCCCCCTCAAACCCTAGCTCACGAACGCCACCGGCGCCGTCGCTAACCCCTGCCGGTCTGCCCGTTCCTCCTAGCTTAGATAATAAAGTTCACGTTACCCAGCGATTCCCATACCGTCGCCCCACTCCCCTGAGTTTTTAGATGAGGCCTGCGGTGTCCCTCCCCACCAGATCCACATCCCCTGCTCCAGAATGCCGCAGCCTAAGCTCGACCACGTATCCTGGGGAGCCCGACGAGCATTCGGCCAAGAAGAGGTTTATCATGGCCTCTCCGGCGGACGTTGGCGAGGTGGCTGCCATTCGCTCCGACCTATCGATCCCGGAGCAACACATCGCCACAGAAGCTAGCGAAGACGTTGACTAGGTTGCCATGCCGAGGGCATGTCAGCGGGCTAGCTTATTACTGTATCTCAGGAAAGCTGGCTACGACATCAAGCTCGTCCACAGCGACGGCTTCATGCAGGCCATGTCACAGGTTAATTGGTCCATCCCCAACCCGTCTGGTTCAACCGCCATCGATCTCTTCGATGGCCCTACCGCTGATCTCCTCCGCCAAGCGATCAAGGATTTGCGAGCTTTATACGCCATCGAGCCCATTTTGTCATTTCTGAAGGACACGTTCTACGACGGCGGCTTGGGATCCTCAATTGCCAAGTCAGATCTCATTGACCACGACCATGACCACGAGGAGGGCACCCACGAAGGTTCTTCGAAGTTGAAACATCCCATCTGTGACATCAGAGAGCGCACCATGGGTATGTGCTCTTCCAACTAGAAGGATCCCGTCCATAAAATCTGAGGCAACATTCTATCAGCAAATCTTACCTTTTCTAGCTTGCTAACCCGTACCCTTTGTTGTAGTAGCATTTGTCGTGCGGTGCTTTAACCGTGCCGTGTTTAATTCTTTCAGTTATGCAAAAATGTATTGTTCAATAGGGCTATGTGATGTTTAAGTATGAATTGTCCACTTTAGTTTCACGAATGGCTATATTTGGTTGTTTATAGTGAGTAGATGTCTTGTTTATCTATATTTGGTTGTTAGGTTGGTTGGAGTGAGCATTTTTTTAGTTATCGAGCAGATGCCTTGTTTATATGTATTTGGTTCTCAGTTTGGTGCAGTGAGCATTTGTCCAGTTATCAAACAGATGCCTTGTTTATCTGTATTTGGTTGTTAGGTTGTTTTTTTAGCATTTGTCCAGTTATCAAGCAGATGCCTTGTTTATCTGTATTTGGTTGTTAGGTTGCTTTTTTTAGCATTTGTCCAGTTATCAAGCAGATGCCTTGTTTATCTATATTTGGTTGTTAGGTTGCTTTTTTAGCATTTGTCCAGTTATCAAACAGATGCCTTGTTTATCTTTGTCTGCTTGTTAGGTTGGTTGCAGTGAGCATTTTTCTAGTTTTCAAGCATATGCCCTGTTTATATGTATTTGCTTGTTAGGCTGGTTGCAGTGAGACTCTGTCCATTTTTCAATGGCTATATTTGGTTGTTATACTGGTCATTTATGCCTTGTTTATTTCAGTCATTCACAATGTGTTGTTCATTATGTGCAAGTCAGAATTGTGCCGCTCGACTACATCAATACCAGTTTGAACGACTATATTTGGTTCCAATTATTCCTGGTGTAGTTAACACATGCCCTTTATTTCAGTTTTACACATTTATCCAGTGTGATGTTTAAGCATTACCTACGTTCTATTCATTTACAACAATACCAGTTTGAATTGCAATATTTGATGGCTATTAAGCCTGCTATCAGTAACATTGCCTTCCATTTTATATCTGCTTTAACAGCATGCTGAAACCAACACAGTCAAGCTATCATTTGGAGATGATGTCGTTTACCTTTGCTATATATTTGTTTGATGTTAAGGTTGCTATACTTATCATGCCTTTCCACTAATGCGGGACAACAACGGGAGTGGCCACCATTTTCCGCCGAGGTTAGCTTCATCCCTCGGCTTGTACCCCCCCGACACTTGTACTGCATATGCCCTTGTTAGCTTCTAATATTGACTTGTTGCTTGTAGATCCAAGCCTGGACACTTGTTAGCTTCTAATATTGACTTGTTGCTTGTAGGTACATATGCCCTTGGCAAGGATCCACGCATCGACCCTTTTTGTGTATGGGGCAATGAGATATTCATGAACAAGCATCAAATGAGGAAACTGATAAGGATTATTAGCAAACAGATATGAATGGTGGCAAGCAAATTATATGTTTATGCTCTATCGAACACAACAGCGAGATGTAGGATGGTAACTACAAACTCTGCGGCCTTCTCTTTTTAATGCCCATAATGAGTTGTTAGACAACAATGTCTGAATCTTTTTCGTTCCCAGTGGTTCCTGAAGCAGTTCACTCAAGATTACCTCGCAAAGTACATGATTGGTGGACACACAATGAAGGTTAAAGTATTTCATCCACACTACAATGAGCATCGAGAAGTCGTAATGAAGACAGTGAAGGATTGACAGGCAGCCATCACAAGGGGTTGGCCTAGAGTCGTGAGTGCATTACGCATGGAGGAGGGCACAATACGGGCATTCCGCTTCACCTTCTCCAGCAACCAGAATGTCTTTCGCCTCTCTCTTTACAGTCTTTAGTACAACTGTGGTTCATCATTCTTTACTTGGTGCTTCTGTAGTTCTTCAGTATATGTACCTGTGCATCGAATTATGCATTTGTGGTTGAACCTATGTTTGTAATAAACATGGTTGGATATGAAATAAGTGATTGCCTACTCTCAGATTCAAAACATGTGATTTTTAAATTAGGGATTAATTAGGGATTACACTGCACACGGTTTGCAAAAGAGAAACGTCTGCGATAGACGTGGAGATAGAAACGTTTCTAGGATCCACTACGTGTGTGATCAATCTCCACCGCACACACGACATCCTCTTGAAAACTGTTTGTGTTAGGCCACCTTGCGCAAATGTTTACGACATAAAAATTGTGTGTGATGGGCAGCCTTTGCTACACAGTTTCTTCTATGAACTGTGTGTGATGCATTCAATAACGCAACCGATAAATTTGTTAATATCATGTGCAATGGCAACGCTGTCACAAATGATTTAACGGGAAATATTGTGTGTGATGTACCTGTGAACGGAAACATTTTCCTCGGAGCAACTGTGTGGGATGTACATATGAATGGAAACGTTTAGCGGGGACTGACTGTGTGGGATGTACTTGCGACCGGAAACAATTTCGCCCGTATAATTGTATTTTTTGAGCTCTACTGTATGTATTTCCGTATTTTTGTGCTCGCCGGTCACACACGAACTCATTTTGCCGAGCGTGTGTGCCAGGAGGGCCATATCCCCGACGGTTTCTGGGTCGTGTGGGAAGACCCCCTATCACCGTCACTCACTAGGCGACGGTACCAAATGTCGTCGTGGAAAGGGGTTTAAAACCGTTTGTATAGTACCGACGTGTACCAGTGTATGGAAATGCCATAATAGGTAGGTATGGTGGCTGTTTTGACGAAGGATATTTGGTGGGTTTAATGCACTGGCTAAGATTTGCGCAGTACTAGAGAGGCTAGCTATGGTGGAAGGGCGAGAGTGTGTATAATCCATGGACTCAACATTAGTCATAAAGAACTCACATACTTATTGCAAAAATTTATTAGCCATCGAAACAAAGTAATACATGCATGCTCCTAGGGGGATAGATTGGTAGGAAAAGACCATCGCTCATCCCTGACCGCCACACATAAGGAAGACAATCAAAGAATAAATCACACTCCGACTTCATCACATAACGGTTCACCATACGTGCATGCTACGGGTATCACAAACTTTAACACAGGTATTTCTACCAATCCACGGTTACTCACTAGCATGACTCTAAACAATATGCAAGGAATCAAACTTCTCACATTATTCAATGCTCTTTATATGAAAGTTTTTATTATATCCCTCTTGGATGCCCATCATATTAGGACTAAATTCATAACCTAAGCAAATTACCATGCTGTTTAAGACGCTCAAAACAATATAAATGAATCATGAGAGTTCAACAATTTCTATAAAGTAAAACCACTACCGTGCTCTAAAAATATATAAGTGAAGTACTAGAGCAAACTGCCTAGCTCAAAAGATATAAGTGAAGCACATAGAGTATTCCAGTAAATTCCTGACTAAAGCGTGTCCCTCTCAAAAGGTGTGTACAGAAAGGATGATTGTGGAAAACTAAAAAGCAAAGACTCGTATCATACAAGACGCTCCAAGCAAAATACATATCATGTGGTCAATAAAAATATAGACTCAACTAAATTTACCAGTGGATTGAAGACGAAAGAGGGGATGCCATCCGGGGCATCCCCAAGCTTAGATGCTTGGTTGTCCTTCAATATTACCTTGGGGTGCCTTGGGCATACCCAAGCTTGGGCTCTTGCCACTTCTTATTCCATAGTCCATCAAATCTTTACCCAAAACTTGAAAACTTCACAACACAAAACTCAACAGAAAACTCGTAAGATCCGTTAGTATAATAAAATAAATCACCACTTTAGATACTATTGTGAACTCATTCTAAATTTATATTGGTGTTATATCTACGGTATTCCAACTTCCCCATGGTTCATACCCCCGCCCCCGATACTACCCATAGATTCATCAAAATAAGCAAACAACACATAGAAAACATAATATGTAAAAAACAGAACAATTTGTAGTAATCTAGAAACTTCGTACTCTTCTATAACTCCAAAAATTCTGAAAAATAGGAAAATCTAGGAAATTTGTATATCAATCTTGTGTAAATAATACAGATCAAAAACACGCTTCTATGATTTTTAGAAATTTTGGCAACGAGTGCAAAAGTTTCTGTTTTTCAGCAAAATCAAATCAACTATCACCATAGACCATCCCAAAGGTCCTGCTTGGCTCAAACACTAATTAAAACACCAAAACACAATTAATACAAAGATAATAATGTATATTTCCATAAAAATAGAAAATAAAATTATTGGGTTGTCTCCCAACGAGTGCTTTGCTTTAAAGCCTTTTAGCTAGGCGTTGATAATTTTAATGATGCTCACATTAAAGATAGCAATTGAAACACGAAGAGAGTATCATGTAGCAGATGGAAAAAAAGTTTTAAGTCTAACATACTGCCTATGCATATGCATTTTATAGGGAAAAGATTTATCAAGAGAAGCTAAAACTAGCATATGCAAGGAAGAAGAAAGAAACAATAGCAATCTCAACATAACAACAGGTAATCTAGTAACATGAAAATCTCTACAACCATATTTTCCTATCTCATAATAATTACATGTAGGATCATAATCAAATTCAACAATATTACTATCACATAAAATATTCTATTCATGATCCACATGCATGCAAAGTTGACACTCCTCCAAATAGTGGGATTATCATCAAATAAAGTCATGACCTCTCCAAGCCCACTTTTATCAAAAAATTCATAAGATTGAACACTCCCCAAATATGTGGGATTATCATTTCCTAAAGTTGACACTCTTCCAAACCCACTTTCAATATTATTGCAAACATTATTATCAATATCATATTCATCATGAGATTTAAATAAATTTTCAAGATCATAAGAAGCATTATCACCCCAATCATGATCATTGAAATAAGTGGTGGACATAGCAAAATTAGCATCCCCAATCTTGGGGTTTTGCATATTATTAGCACAACTGAAATTAATAGAATTTATAACAACAACATTGCAATCATGCTTTTCATTCAAGGAGCTATCACGAATCACTTTATAAATTTCATCATAATTTCCAGATTCACGAATTTCAAGTAAAACTTCATAAAGTTAATCTAGTGCACTCAAATCACTAGCAATTGGTTCATCTTAATTGGATCTCTTAAAAAGGTTAGCAAGTGGATTAGGATCTGATATGTCTCCAACGTATCTATAATTTTTTATTGTTCCATGTTGTTATATTATCAATCTTGGATGTTCTATAATCATTTTATAGTCATTTTATATCATTTTTTGGGACTAACCTACTGACATAGTGCCAAGTGCCAGTTCGTGTTTTTTCCGTGTTTTTTACATCATAGAAAATCAATATCAGATGGAGTCCAAATGCCACGAAACTTTACGGAGATTTTTTATGGACCAGAAGGAACATGTTGGGCCCTGGTTGCACCTGGGGGGAGTCCCGAGGAGGGGACAACCCACCAGGGCGCGCTAGGAGGCCTAGGCGCGCCCTGGTGGGTTGTGCCCACCTCGGGTGCCCCCGGAACGCCTCTTTGCTCTACAAATACCCCAATATTCCCAAAACCCTAGGGGAGTCGACGAAATATTGATCCAGCCGCTGCAGAGTCTAGAACCACCAGATCCAATCTAGACACCATCTCGGATGGGGTTCACCACCTCCATTGGTGCCTCTCCGATGATGTGTGAGTAGTTCTTTGTATACCTTCGGCTCCGTAGTTAGTAGCTAGATGGCTTCCTCTCTCTCTCTTGATTCTCAATACAATGGTATCTTGGAGATCCATATGATGTAACTCTTTTGCGGTGTGTTTGTTGGGATCCGATGAACTTTGAGTTTATGATCAGATCTATCTCTTTTTATATCCATGAAAGTATTTGAGTTTCTTTGATCTCTTTTATGCATGATTGCTTATAGCCTCGCATTTCTTCTCCGATATTTGGGTGTTGTTTGGCCAACTTGATCTATTTATATTGCAATGGGAAGAGGTGCTTTGTAGTGGGTTCGATCTTATGGTGCTTGATCCCAGTGACAGAAGGGGAACTGACACGTATGTATCATTGCTACTAAGGATAAAACAATGGGGTCTATCTCTACATAGATACATCTTGTATACATCATGTCATCGTTCTTATTGCATTACTCCGTTTCTCCATGAACTTAATACACTAGATGCATGCTGGATAGAAGTTGATGTGCGGAGTAATAGTAGTAGATGCAGGCAGGAGTCGGTCTACTAATCTTGGACGTGATGCCTATGTAATGATCATTGCCTAGATATCGTCATGAGTATTTGAAGTTCTATCAATTTCCCAACAGTAATTTGATCACCCACCGTTTGCTATTTTTCTCGAGAGAAGCCACTAGTGAAACCTATGGCCCCCGGATCTCTTTCCCATATTATTTGCCTTTGTGATCTACTTCTATTTGCTTTTATTTTCAGATCTATTAATCTAAAAACCCAAAAATACTTTGCTGCACTTTATTTTATTTGTGATCTATTTATTCAATCTATTACAACTTTCTCCCATCACGCACCAATTTCTGGCCCCGTTACCCGAAAGGGATTGACAACCCCTTTAACACGTTGGGTTGCGATGATTTGTTATCTGTGTGCAAGGGCTGTTTACGTTGTGTTGCTTGGTTCTCCTACTGGTTTGGTAACCTTGGTTCATATCTGAGGGAAATACCTACCGCCAATGTGCAGCATCATCCCTTCCTCTTTGGGGAAATACCGACGTAGGTTCAAGCGACATCATCACCCACAACTCTTTGTGTTCTACTCATGCATATCATCTACGCATAAACCTGGCTCTGTTACCACTGTTGGGGAACATAACATGCAATTTCAAAAAAATTCTATGATCACGCAAGATCTATCTAGGAGATGCATAGCAACAAGAGGGGGAGAGTGTGTCCACGTACCCTCATAGACTGAAAGCGGAAGAGTTGGGTTAACGCGGTTGATGTAGTCGAACGTCTTCATGATCCAACCGATCCAAGTATCGAACGTACGGCACCTCCGTGTTCAGCACACATTCAGCTCGATGACGTCCCTCAAACTCTTGATCCAGTAGAAGGTCGAGGGAGTGTTCCGTCAGCACGATGGCGTGGTGATGGTGATGGTGATCTGATCCGCGCAGGGCTTCACCTAAGCACTACGACGCTATGACCGGAGGAGTAAACTGTGGAGGGGGGCACCGCACACGGCTAAGAGAACAATTGATGTGCCTTTGGGGTGCCCCTCGCCCCCGTATATAAAGGAGAGAGGGAGGAGGTGGCCGGCCAAGAGGAGGCGCGCCAAGGGCGGGGAGTCCTACTAGGACTCGACTCCTAGTAGGATTCGCCCCCCTTCCTTCCAACGGAGAGGGGGAAAGGGGAAAGAGGGGAGAGGGAGAAGGAAAGGGGGGCCGCGCCCCCACCCCTTGTCCAATTCGTATTGGGCAGGGGCAAGGCGTGCGCCACCTCTTGTGGCCTTCCTCCCTCTCTCCACTATGGCCCATGAGGCCCATTAACTTTCCCGGGGGGTTCCGGTAACCTCCCGGTACTCCGAAAATTCCCCGATCCTTTTCAGAACCATTCTGGTGTCTGTATATAACCTTCCAATATATGAATCTTTACCTCTCGACCATTTCGAGACTCCTCGTCATGTCCGTGATCTCATCCGAGACTCCGAACAAACTTCGGTCAACAAAACACATAACTCATAATACAAATTGTCATTGAATGTTAAGCGTGCGGACCCTGTGGGTTCGAGAACTATGTAGACATGGCCAAGACACATCTCCGGTCAATAACCAATAGCAGAACCTGGATGCTCATATTGGTTCCTACATATTCTACGAAGATCTTTATTGGTTAAACCGCATAACAACATATGTCATTCCCTTTGTCATCGGTATGTTACTTGCCCGAGATTCGATCGTCAGTATCATTATACCTAGTTCAATCTTGTTGCCGGCAAGTCTCTTTACTCATTCTGTAATGCATCATCCCGCAACTAACTCATTAGTCACATTGCTTGAAAGGCTTATAGTGATGTGCATTGCCGAGAGGGCGCAGAGATACCTCTCCGATACACTGAGTGACGAATCCTAATCTTGATCTATGCCAACCCAACAAATACCTTCGGAGACACCTGTAGAGCATCTTTATAATCACCCAGTTACGTTGTGACATTTGATAGCACACAAGGTGTTCCTCCGGTATTCAGGAGTAGCGTAATCTCATAGTTAGAGGACTATGCATAAGTCATGAAGAAATCAATAGCAATAAAACTAAACGATCATAATGCTAAGCTAACGGATGGGTCTTGTCCATCACATCATTCTCTAATGATGTGACCCCGTTTATCAAATGACAACACATGTCTATGGTCAGGAAACTTAACCATCTTTGATTAATGAGCTAGTCAAGTAGAGGCATACTAGGGACACTTTGTTTGTCTATGTATTACACATGTACTAAGTTTCCGGTTAATACAATTCTAGCATGAATAATAAACATTTATCATGATATAAGGAAATATAAATAACAACTTTATTATTGCCTCTAGGGCATATTTCCTTCAGAATTACAATGTTTAGTCTTGATAACCCACAAGTATAGGGGATCGCAACAGTTTTTGCTAAGTAAGAGTGTAGAACCCAACGAGGAGCTAAAGGTAGAACAAATATTCCCTCAAGTTCTATCGACCACTGATACAACTCTACGCACGCTTGACGTTCGCTTTACCTAGAACAAGTATGAAACTCGAAGTACTTTGTAGGTGTTGTTGGATAGGTTTGCAAGATAATAAAGAGTACGTAAATAAAAAGTAGGGGCTGTTTAGATAAAGAAACGATAAAGTAAATATAGCGAGTGTGGAAAAGTGGTGGTAGGAGTTGCAAAATTGCCCCTAAGCAATTGACTACTTTACTAGACCGATAGCAAGTATTATGTGGGAGAGGCCACTGCTAGCATGTCATCCCTGACTTGGAATTCTATGCACTTATGATTGGAACTATTAGCAAGCATCCGCAACTACTAATGTCCATTAAGGTAAGACCCAACCATAGCATTAAGGTATATAGATCCCCTTCAATCCCTATGCATCAATTTCTATGCTAGGTTGAAGCTTCTGTCACTCTTGCCCTCCAATACATAGTCCTATCAACATACAAATAACCCTAGGGTGTGATCCACGCGCGCAATCATATGATGGGAACCAAAGGACAGCAACATAACCACAAGCAAATTAAATCAATCATAGCAATTCATCAACCACCGATAGGACAACGAAAATCTACTCAGACATCATAGGATGGCAACACATCATTGGATAATAATATGAAGCATAAAGCACCATGTTCAAGTAGAGGGTACAGTGGGTTGCGGGAGAGTGGACCGATGTAGATAGAGGGGGGAAGGTGATGGAGATGTTGGTGAAGATGGCGGAGGTGTTGGTGTAGATCGCGGTGATGATGATGGCCCCCGGTGGCACTCCGGTGCCACCGGAAGCGAGGGGGAGAGAGCCCCTCTCCTTCTTCTTCTTCCTTGACCTCCTCCCTAGATGGGAGAAGGGTTTCCCCTCTGGTCCATGGCCTCCATGGTAGGGGAGGGGCGAGAGCCCCTCGAAGATTGGATCTGTCTCTCTCTGTTTCTGTGTTCTGTTTCTGCGTTCCCAGATTCTACCCGTCATTGTTTTATATATTCCAGGAGATCCGTAATTCCGATTGGGCTGAAGTTTTAACAAGATCTCTATCCGGATATTAGCTTTCTTGCGGCGAAAGAACGGCATCTACCGCCTTACGGGTGGCCCACGAGGGTCAGGGGCGCGCTTCGGGGGGGCAGGCGTGCCCCCCTGCCTCGTGGCCACCTCGGGCACCGTCTCGCATGGATTTTTCTTCCCAAAAATCATATATATTCCAAAAAAATCTCTGTCAGTTTTTATCCCGTTTAGACTCCGTTTGATATGGGTATTATGCGAAACAAAAAACATGCAACAAACAGGAACTGGCACTAGGCACTAGATCAATATGTTAGTCCCAAAAATAGTATAAAAAGAAAAGGTATATGGAAGTTGTAGAATATTGGCATGGAACAATCAAAAATTATAGATACGACGGAGACGTATCAGCATCCCCAAGCTTAATTCCTGC
Organism: Triticum urartu; assembly: GCF_003073215.2. Classification (NCBI taxonomy): domain Eukaryota; kingdom Viridiplantae; phylum Streptophyta; class Magnoliopsida; order Poales; family Poaceae; genus Triticum; species Triticum urartu. Next base: position 509,712,921 of record NC_053024.1, on the reverse strand, counting down.
TCGTCCTCGAGTAGGTAAATGATGAAAAAAGATAATTTTTGATGTAGAATGCTACCTAGCACAATCTTGATGATGTATCTAATCATGGCATGAATATTAAGACACGAGTGATTCAAAGCAATAGTCTATCATTTGACATAAAAACAAAAAATACTTCAAGCCCACTAAACAATCATGTCTTTTCAAAATAACAAGGCTGTCGGTGTCAAAACCGGCGAATCTCGGGTAGGGGGTCCCGAACTGTGCGTCTAGGCAGATGGTAACAGGAGACGGGGGATACGATGTTTTTACCCAGGTTCGGGCCCTCTCGATGGAGGTAAAACCCTACTCCTGCTTGATTGATCTTGATGATATGAGTATTACAAGAGTTGATCTACCACGAGATTGAAGAGGCTAAACCCTAGAAACTAGCCTATGGTATGATCGTGTGTTGTTGGTCCTACGGACTAAACCCTCTGGTTTATATAGACACTGGAGGGGGCTAGGGTTACACAGAGTCAGTAACAAGGAAGGAGATCTACATATCCGTACTGCCAAGCTTGCCTTCCACGCCAAGGAGAGTCCCATCCGGACACGGGACGAAGTCTTCAATCTTGTACCTTCATAGTCCAATAGTCCGGCCAAAGGATATAGTCCGTCTGTCCGGATACCCCCTAATCCAGGACTCCCTCAGTAGCCCCCAAACCAGGCTTCAATGACGACGAGTCTGGCGCACAGATTGTCTTCGGCATTGCAAGGCGGGTTCTTCTTCAAACTCTGAGTACCTGCTAAATAGTGACCGGCTTCTCGTAAATGTTGCGCTTCTTGGCTTCTGCGTCCAATAATGGCCATCTTCCACGTGTCAAGCGAATATGAGGAGCCAGGGTGTTTTTACATTTACCACCCTATCTATGTGAATGAACTGTCGATTAAAGAGACGAGGATCCCCAGATCCAAACCACACCATCCTCCCTCAGCGAGCATTCATCGGAGCGCGCCTGAAAAAATCCATCCCAACATGGCCGGCCAGCGCAGCTCCTCCTCTCGCTCCCGCAGCCCCAAGCCCGGAGATTGGGAGAAGTGTTCCGTCCCGCACAGCCAATTAGTGAAGCTACAGACCCAGGGATTCCTCCCTCCAGCGTATATGGTCCTAGTTCGAGCCGGGCTCGCCACCTATAATGGCAGGGAGCAAGCGGAGAGCTTTTCCAACCCCTCTAAGGGAGAGCGGGTATGCCTTGTCCCTTATTTGTTAAGGGGACTCGGATTTCCAATCCATCCATTTCTCCGAGGGCTCCTGGAGTTCTACGGCCTCCAGTTACACAACCTCATCCCTGCCTCCATACTGCACATCACTGGTTGCGTGGCCCTTTGCGAGCTGTTTCTAGGTTGCGAAGCTCATTTCACGCTGTGGAAGAAGTTGTTCTGCCTTGTGCCCCGTACACAGAGGGGATCAATATATCAAGTGGGCGGAGCCAAAGTATGGCGCATCACTGGGACCTGATACCTATCCAGTACCCCGAAGAAGACGTCCGAGGACTGGCCTTCGGAGTGGTTTTATATGGAGGATGTTCCTCTCCCGAATCCTATCCGGATTGGTCTTCCTAAGTTCGACAATGCCCCTTTGAAGAAACGCTTAAATTGGCGCCCACGGAGCCCACGGGAGGAAGATGATAGAGACGTATTTTATCTGATGGGCCGGATAAAGTTGTTGGCCAAATCAGGACTGACCATAACCGAGGTTATAGCAATATGAATTATGCGGGGGGTGCAGCCACTTCAATATCGAGGCCACCCCATGTGGCACTTCAACGGGGAAGATGATGCCACTCGCCGCGGGCGCAAGGGACCAGACTCAGTTGCTGCTCTAGCAAAAATTCTATCCGATCTGTATAAGGGGGAAGAAGAGGAGTTCCTCCGCATCAAGCCACGGGATGGATTCTCCATGAACAACCCTCGAAGCTGGGTGAGCTTCCGCTCTTTTTACTTCCATCCTACCCTTGTTTTCGTGATAAATATTTACCTTGCCGTTTCATCGCAGGAATTGCGTAAGGCGGTAGGGGAGATCAATAGCCCACCTCCACAACTGGAGGATCCTGCGCGGGTCCTCGACTCCGGCCTGAAAGAGGATCCGGACATATTCATGGAGCTGATTGATAGGATTTTCTATCAGCTAAGCTGTGATGACGCCATGGTGGCCATTATAGCCGACTACACTGGGCTACTCCCAGCCTCGCAGGTAAATGAGACCGGAGTCCCAACCTTTGAAAAGGATTTCCTTTTATGCACTTCACCTATCATATAGAAATGGTGTTTTATAGGGAAGGCCCTCGGGACGCCATGCCGAGCCCACGGCGACTCGCCAACAAGGGGTTTCAAAGCCGGACAGGCTAAAAAGGAAGGCGGACCGGACGGAGACGGCGGCGCAGAGGTATGATGCAACACCTCACTCCGTGGTTGTCGTCTTTAAAGACATAATAACACCCGTGTTCCTAGAAGGAAGAACGCTCGCTGGACAATATCTGAAGAGGTCGCCGATCACGCCTCTACCAGTCGGGCTCCAGGGCCGGACACAGAGGCGGAAGCTAACACGAGGTACACGCCGGATGCTCCTTCTACATAGGATGCGGATAAGATATCCGCTACGAATTCCAAAGTGGAGAGCGCCATGAATCACAGGCGTCGCCGAGCCGTACTCCGTGACGCTTGTTTCTCCCGAGAGGGGTTTGATGCATTCAACTCGGGAGATGCGTACATCCGTGCTGCTCAAAATGGTCTAGCCAGAGCTAGGGACCAGTATGTAAAGGATGTACGGGTAAGAAAATTTGATGAGTATATATATCAGTAGCCCCTGATACTTGAAACAGTTGGCACAACTGATTTAAGGATCATTTATTGTGCAGGTTCTTACAGAGAAGAATACTCGACTGTCACAGGAGCTGGAGGAATACAAGACCCAACTTCGAGCCGCCGTTGCCGCATTGAAGGAACCTGAAAAGTCCCCGGCTGGTAACATTTGTTTCAAAGAATGATAGGTACCATATAGTGTGCGGCATGGCTGCAGATCTAACAATAGATATTGCGGATGACTCCTGAGAGAATCCGGAGGACCAGCATGTCATATGACAGCTAAAGGCTGGTGAACGCGTGCTGACTAAGGTCATGCGAGAGAAAAACAATCTCCAAGACGCCAATACCAAGCTGAGCGTGGAAGTGGAAGATGTTCGAGCCCAGCTTGCGGACTCCGTGAAGGAGAATAAGCGGCTTTGACGCGGCATTTTCAGTAAGTGCTTGAAAGAACCCTTAAAAGAGTGCGGCGGAGAACCCGGCTAACAGAGTTATGTCTGCAGGTATGCTGACGGGTCGTCCCGCGGAGGAGATGCCCCGGTCTGCGGGTGATCTTCTACCCGAGCTCTCACAACTGCACGAACAAGTTCGGCGGGTGATGCAAGGTATTGCCCAGGCCTTGTGGCCATCCGTCTCCCTGCCAGCAGGCATTGGAGAGCTTGCGGAGAAGCTCAAGGGAGCACGGCGGTGCTTCCGATTATGGAAGATATCGGCATGCCATCAAGGTGCCAGACGCGGTATACCATGGCTGACCCAAACCACATGGCCGAGGTCAGACCTGTGGGGCCCGATGGGAAAGAGATCCCCGTTAGCTTAGTGTATGGGCAAGTAGAATTAGCCGCAAAGTATTCCCAACAGGATTGTAGGCTAGACAGCCTGTTGGATGGTATAGAAGAGGAATTTAGTCAGTCTACATGACTATGTAATTAAAGTGACATGTATAATGCCTTCTAGCCGGATTGTAAATCATTTGTCATTGCGAACCTTTTCGCTTCAACCTCGGGACCCGATAGTCCGGAGTGTATCCGAATACCCGCTCAGTTATATAAGAACCGGGGTATGTGTAGAAACCAGGCGTAGGGGTCATTAGTGCTTGAACAGACAAGTACCCAACTAGTTATGTTATATTACATGGGTAGTAAGAAACATCTTCAAGGGAGAATAGTTCCGTTAAGGGTTCCTTTCCCTGGGTACGCATGCCCTAAAGTGCATGTCCGGACTGCGAGAGGAGACGCAGGCAAAAACATCTGGGGGCACATATGGAAAATAAATAAAAATCATCTTTTGTTCACCGACCGAATATTCCCTTAAGAACGCTAGCTTTCGGCTTCACCCAGTCTGAGGTACACATCCGGCTGACCCGGCAGTAACAATCGTAGAGGTGCTCCCCTTATGCCCTAGCCGAATTAACGGGAACATAGGGCATAAATACAAGAGCCAGGCAACCCAGCTTGGCCAAAACTTAAGTCATATCGATGCATATAATGGCGAAGAAAAGGTACATGTGGAAGAATAACACATGTGCGGGGCATGAAGCCCGGATAAATAATTAAACTTCTGTGTAAGAAGCCCCCAGGTATAATGAGCGCGGTTAGTGCGTCATAGTGTGCAAGCAAGGCACAAGTTGGCCCTTGAAGGCCTTGAGAAAGAATAAAAGAAAGAAAGAGAAAAAAGACAGATAATGTATATGCAAAAAATGGTCAGAGGAAGGAGATGAACATAGAGTCCGGCACTAGGCATAGAATCTTCGTAGCCTGGCTGCGTTCCATGGTTTCGGCTCAAGTCGATTATTCGATGCATCCCGTAGACGGTACGCTCCACCGGTCAGAACTTGGTCAATAATGAAGGGACCTTCCCATTTGGGCTCAAGCTTGGTCTTTTTCTTCTCCGGCAGGCATAGAACTAGCTCACCAATGTTATAAGTTTTGGCACGTACTTCTCTGCTTTGGTATCTTCGAGCCTATTGCTGATAGAATGCAGAACGGGCTTTTGCCACGTCGTGCTCCTCCTCCAGGGTGTCCAGACTGTCCTATCGATCGAGCTCGGCTTCTTTTTCTTTGTACATGCGCACTCGAGGTGAGTCATGAATTATGTCGCAAGGCAGAACCGCCTCTGCGCCGTACACCATAAAGAAGGGTGTGTATCCGGTAGTACGATTCGGCGAGGTCCGCAGCCCCCAGAGTGCGGAGTCGAGCTCCTCTACCCAGTGCGTGTTAGACTCCTTTAAGGACCGCACTAATCTGGGTTTGATGCCGCTCATGATAAGACCATTTGCTCGCTCAACTTGGCCGTTGGTTTGTGGGTGATAGACAGAAGCATAATCGAGCTTGATGCCCATGTTACTGCACCAGAGTTTTACCTCGTCGGCCATGAAGTTCGTGCCATTTTCAGTGATGATGCTGTGGGGGACACCATAACGCTGTACAACCCCGGATATGAAGTCTATCACCGGTCCGGATTCGGCCGTTTTAACAGGTTTGGCTTCTATCCATTTGGTGAATTTATCCACCATGACCAGTAAGTATTTTTTTTCTTATGGGTTCCCCCTTTAAGGGGTCCAACCATGTCAAGCCCCCAGACCACGAAGGGCCAAGTAATGGGGATTGTTTGGAGGGCGATGGGTGGCATGTGGCTTTGGTTTGCAAAAAGTTGGCAACCGACGCAGTGTTGGACCAAGTCCTGTGCATCTACCCTGGCCGTCGGCCAATAAAAACCTGTACGGAAGGCCTTGCTTACAAGGGCCCGGTCTGCGGCGTGGTAGCCGCCGAGTCCGGCGTGAATTTCTGCCAAAAGCTTCCGCCCTTCCTCTTCGGAGATGCACCTTTGAAGGACTCCGGTAGTGCTTCTTTTATACAGCTCTCCCTCGTGGACCCTATAGGATTTAGATCACCGCACTATGCAGCGTGCCTCATTTTGATCCTCGGGAAGTTCCTGCCTAGTTAGGTAGGCCAGGAATGGTTCTGTCCACGGGGCGATGATGGCCATTATTACGTGGGCTGAAGGTGTTATTTCGGTGGCAGAGCCTCCGATTATGTCAGAGTGTTCGGTATCGGGCATTTTGGCCGGGTCCGGACTATTGTTACCGGTGTCCCATTCCCATACCACGGATGGCTTAAACAACCTCTCCAAAAAGATGTTGGGGGGACTGCATCGCGTTTTGCGCCAATGCGGGCGAGGATATCCGCAGCCTAATTGTTTTCCCGAGCCACATGGTGAAATTCGAGCCCCTCGAACCGAGCTGACATCTTTAGGACGGCGTTGCGATAGGCCGCCATCTTCGGATCCTTGGCATTGAAGTCTTCATTTATTTGGGATATTACAAGGTTCGAATCCCCACGCACCTCCAGGCGTTGAATGCCCATGGAAACTGCCATCAGAAGACCATGTAACAGGGCTTCGTATTCGGCTGCGTTGTTGGAGTCTGTATACAGTATCTGTAGTACATATTGAACTGTATCTCCGGTTGGGGACGTCAGGATGACGCTAGCCCCAGACCAGCCAGCATTTTGGAGCCGTCGAAGTGCATGATCCAATTGGGGTATGCGTTGTACTCTTTAGGGAGTTCGGCTTCCATCCATTCGGCGACAAAGTCAGCCAATACTTGCGATTTAATGGCTCGCCGGGGTTTGTATGTTATGTCGAACGGGAGGAGCTCAATGGCCCATTTGGCAATCCGGCCCGTGGCGTCGCGGTTGTTTATAATATCATTAAGTGGCACTTCTGAGGCTACTATAATTGAACACTCTTGAAAGTAGTGTCGTAGCTTCCGGGATGCCATGAATACCGCATAGGCTATCTTTTGATAATGTGGGTACCGTGATTTGCATGGAGTGAGGACAGTGGATACATAATATACCGGCTTTTGAAGGGGGAATTTATGTCCGTCCGTTTCTCGTTCGACAACAAGCACTGCGCTTACAACCTGATGAGTTGCCGGAATGTACAACAGCATTGGTTCGCCGATGTTTGGCACGGCCAGGATTGGGTTGGTTGCCAGTATGGCTTTTATTTCTTAAAATCCGGCTGTGGCAGCGTCCGTCCACTCGAAGTGTTCGGTGCGCCGAAGGAGGCGATAAAGGGGTAATGCCTTTTCTCCTAAGCGGGAGATAAAGCGGCTTAGAGCCGCCACACATCCGGTTAATTTCTGGATTTGTTTGAGGTCCATTGGGATAGCCAACTGTGACAGAGCTTGGATTTTGGCCAGATTTGCTTCAATTCCTCTACTGGAGACAATGAAACCCAGGAGCTTTCCGGCTGGTACACCGAAAACGCATTTTTCCGGATTGAGCTTGATGTCGTATGTTCAGAGGTTGTCGAATGTGATCCTCAAGTCATCTATTAGAGAGTCGACGTGTTTGCTTTTGACGACCACATCATCTACGTATGCCTCTACTGTTTTGCCGATCTGTTTCTCCAGACATGTCTAAATCATGCGCTGATATGTTGCGCCGGTGTTTTTGAGCCCAAAAGGCATTGTGTTGAAACATAAGGGGTCGTATGGTGTGATAAATGCCGTTGTGGCTTGGTCGGACTCCATCATCTTGATTTGGTGGTAGCCGGAGTATGCGTCGAGGAAACACAATGAATCATGTCCTGCGGTAGCATCGATAATTTGATCGATGCGGGGCAGGGGGAAGGGATCCTTTAGGCAAGCCTTGTTGAGGTCCTTGAAATCGACACATAGGCGCCAGGATTTGTCCTTCTTTGGTACCATCACCAGGTTTGCTAGCCAGTCCGGGTGTTTTATTTCTCTAATGAATCCGGCCTCCAATAACTTGGCTAGTTCCTCTCCCATAGCTTGTCCCTTAGGTTCAGGGAAACGCCGAAGAGTCTGCTTGACCGGCTTGAATCCCTTTAGAATATTAAGGTTCTGCTCGGCCAGCCTGCGTGGGATTCCTAGCATGTCTAAGGGGTGCCAGGCGAATATGTCCCAATTCTCGCGCAGGAACTCTCGTAGTGCGGCCTCCACAGCGGGTTTTAACTATGCCCCGATGGAGGCTGTTTTTGTAGGGTCTGTTGGCTGGACTTGGAATTCGACTATTTCATCCGCTGGTTTAAAAGAGGTGGACTTGGATCTCTTGTCAAGTATCACGTCGTCCCTGTCCACTGTGGAGCGTAGCGCAGTTAATTCCTTGGCCGAAAGGGCTTCGGATAATGCCTCGAGGGCCAATGCGGCTGTTTTGTTTTCGGCGCGGAGTGTTGTGTCCGGATCACTAGCGAGAGTGATGATTCCGTCGGGCCCGGGCATTTTGAGCTTCATGTACCCGTAATGGGGTATGGCTTGGAAGATCATGAACGCCTCCCGCCCTAAAAGGGTGTGGTATCCGCTACTGAACGGGGCCACTTGGAATGTAATTTCTTCGGACCTATAGTTCTCCAGCGTGCCGAATACCACATCTAGTGTGATTTTCCCAGCACAGCGTGCTTCCCGACTGGGGATGATTCCTCTGAAGGTTGTGCTGCTTTGCTCAATGTGGTTCCAGTCTATTTCCATTTTTTGAAATGTTTCCTCATAGATGAGGTTTAATCCACTGCCGCCGTCCATGAGTACTTTGGTGAGTCAGAAGCCGTCCACAATTGGACCGAGGACCAGTGCGGCTGGTGCTCGGGCTGTTTAGAATTTAGGTTCGTCACTGGCATTGAAGGTAATAGCCGTGTCACTCCATGGATTTATTGCTGCCACGTGGCAGATTTCGGCAAGGCTGCGGAGTGTTCGCTTGCGCCTATTATTTGATGCGAAGGTTTCAAAGACTGTTAATATTGTATTGTTATCCCCGGGATGGTGCTCTGTGGCATCTGGGATGAGAAGATCCTCACCACTTTTGGCCACCTACCGGAGTACCCAACATGCTCTAAGGCTGTGTGTTGGTATGGTATCCGCTATACTATGAATTTTGCAGGGTCCGTTGAGCCATCCCTCCAATACGGTTCCACGCCCTGTAGAGGGTTTTTACTTCTTTGTAATTAACTCGGGTGTCTTATGATAGTGCACCCTTTTACTTCAGACTGGGTGTATATTTGGAGCCGGATTATCCCAAAATTTCATTTCGGTTTTCCAGGCGCTTTCTATCGCACAGTACTTTCGTACTATGGACGCCAAGTCAGCGAAGCGTGATATGTCACGGGGACTTATGGCGTTAAGGATTCCCTTGTATGTGCAATTATTGCGGAAAAATGAGACTGCGTCTTCCTCGTGACAGTCCTTAACCTTGTTCATCACAAGGAGGAATCTGGCCCAATAATGATGTACTGTTTCCTGGGGCGCTTGCTTGATGTGGGAAAGATTGTTTATGTTTGGGTGGGTGGGTGGATTTGAGTCCGAACCCTTACCCAATCTGAGACCCAAGGGCCGAGGCGTTTCCAATCTTGGAAGTTCGGGTTCCAGGATGTTGCCCGATAAGTCTGGCCCGCCGCCTGACTCTAGGTTCAGGGCTTGGGTGATGTCCTCCCGTAAACGGGTATCCGGCTCGGAGAGCTCAAGAATCCGGACATAGTTAGTCCTCAAGATAGAGGAAGAATCGCCGCATTGTTCCTCCACCACCGCAATATGATGGGTGACCGGTGGAGAGTTAATCTCCCTTTGATCGGGTTTAAGCCCAATCCGGTCATAGTCCGTAGCGACTCCCAAGGCGGCGATGCGATCCAAGAGCTCGTTTAGGGATGAGAGCTCCATTGGGTCCATCTGCTCGGCAAATTCCGAGCCGATGTGGAGGCTGTTTTCGATGACCCGAGAAGTCATCGTCGGTGCAGCAGCCAAACGGGCGGTCATGATAAAACTGCCTAGCCGGAGAGTTTGGCCGATAGCCAGGGCTCCCCCGGCGGTAATGTTGTTTTTAACAATGAGACGAGGCATCCTACCTTACGGTGACGGCACAGTGAAACTCTCAATGAAAGCACCAATGTCGGTGTCAAAACCGGTAGATCTCGGGTAGGGGGTCCCGAACTGTGCGTCTAGGCGGATGGTAATAGGAGACGGGGGACACGATGTTTTCACCCAGGTTCAGGCCCTCTCGATGGAGGTAAAACCCTACTCCTGCTTGATTGATCTTGATGATATGAGTATTACAAGTGTTGATCTACCACGAGATCGAAGATGCTAAACCCTAGAAGCTAGCCTATGGTATGATTGTGTGTTGTTGGTCCTACGGACTAAACCCTCCGGTTTATATAGACACCGGAGGGGGCTAGGGTTACACAGAGTCGGTTACAAGGAAGGAGATCTACATATCCGTACTGCCAAGCTTGCCTTCCACGCTAAGGAGAGTCCCATCCGGACACGAGACGAAGTCTTCAATCTTGTATCTTCATAGTCCAACAGTCCGGCCAAAGGATATAGTCCGGCTGTCCGGATACCCCTTAATCCAGGACTCCCTCAAAGGCCAAAGAAAGTTATCCCTACAAAATCATATAGTCTGGCTATGCTCCATCTTCACCACACAAAATACTCACATCATGCACAACCCCGACGACAAGCCGAGCAATTGGTTCATACTTTTTAATGCGCTTCAGCTTTTTCGACCTTCACGCAATACATGAGCGTGAGCCATGGACATAGCACTATAGGTGGAATAGAATGGTGGTTGTGGAGAAGACAAAAAGGAGAAGATAGTCTCGCATCAACTAGGCGTATCAACGGGCTATGGAGATGCCCATCAATAGATATCAATGTGAGTGAGTAGGGATTGCCATGCAACGGATGCACTAGAGCTATAAGTATATGAAAGCTCAAACTGAAACTAAGTGGGTGTGCATCCAACTTGCTTGCTCATGAAGACCTAGGGCATTTGAGGAAGCCCATCGTTGGAATATACAAGCCAAGTTTTATAATGAAAATTCCCACTAGTATATGAAAGTGGTAACTCAAGAGACTCTCTATATGAAGAACATGGTGCTACTTTGAAGCACAAGTGTGGAAAAAGGATAGTAACATTGCCCCTTCTCTCTTTTTCTCTCATTTTTTTGTTTTTTTAATATATTTTTTTGGTGGGCTTCTTTGGCCTCTTTTATTTATTTTTAAAGTCCGAAGTCTCACCCCGACTTGTGGGGGAATCATAGTCTCCATCATCCTTTCCTCACCGGGGCAATGCTCTAATAATGATGATCATCACACTTTTATTTACTTACAACTCAATATTACAACTCGATACTAGAACATAGATATGAATCTATATGAATGCCTCCAGCAGTGTACCGGGATGTGCAATGATCTAGCATAGCAATGACATCAAAAAACGGACCATGAAAACATCATGCTAGCTATCTTACGATCATGCAAAGCAATATGACAATGAATGCTCAAGTCATGTATATGATCATGATGGAAGTTGCATGGCAATATATCTCGGAATGGCTATGGAAATGCCATGATAGGTAGGTATGGTGGCTGTTTTTAGGAAGGTATATGGTGGGTTTATGGTACCGACAAAAGTGTCGCGATACTAGAGAGGCTAGCAATGATGGAAGGGTGAGAGTGCGTATAATCCATGGACTCAACATTAGTCATAAAGAACTCACATACTTATTGCAAAACTTTATTAGCCCTCGAAGCAAAGTACTACTATGCATGCCCCCAGGGGGATAGATTGGTAGGAAAAGACCATCGCTCGTCCCCGACCGCCACTCATAAGGAAGACAATCAATAAATACCTCATGCTCCAACTTCGTTACATAATGGTTCACCATACGTGCATGCTACGGGAATCACAAACCTCAACACAAGTATTTCTACTAATCCACAACTACCCACTAGCATGACTCTAATATCACCATCTTTATATCGTAAAACTATTGCAAGGAATCAAAAATATTCAGTGATCTGCAAGTTTTATGTAGGATTTTATGACTAACCATGTGAATGACCAATTCCTGTCATCTCTCTAAATAGATATAAGTGAAGCAAGAGAGTTTAATTCTTTCTAAAAAAGATATGCCCACGCTCTAACAAATATAAGTGAAGCAAAAGAGCATTCTACAAATGGCGGTTGTCTATGTAAAGAGAAACAGGCAATCCAAACTTCAAATGATATAAGTGAAGCACATGAAGCATTCTATAAAGCCATACTCAAAAGATATAATTGAAGTGCAAAGAGTATTCTATAAATCAACCAAGGACTGTCTCATGCCAGCATGGTGCATAAAATAAAGATGAAAACTAAATGCAAAAGACGCTCCAAGATTGCACATAGCGCATGAACGAAACGAATCTGAAAACATACCGATACTTGTTGAAGAAAGAGAGGATGCCTTCCGGGGCATCCCCAAGCTTAGACGCTTGAGTCTCATTGAATATTTACTTGGGATGCCTCGGGTATCCCCAAGCTTGAGCTCTTGCCTCTCTTCCTTCTTCTCACATCGAGACCTTCTCGATCATCGAACACTTCATCCACACAAAACTTCAACAGAAAACTCGGTAAGATCCGTTAGTATAATAAAGCAAATCACTACTCTTAGTACTGTTGCAAACCAATTCATATTTTGTTTTTGCATTGTGTCTACTGTAATATAACTTTTTCATGGCTTAATCCACTGATATAAATTGATAGTTTCATCAAAACAAGCAAACTATGCATCAAAAACAGAATCTGTCTAAAACAGAACAGTCTGTAATAATATGAACATTCACCATACTTATGTACTTGAAAAATTCTACCAAAATTAGGAAAAATAAACAATTTGTATAGGAAGACAGTTCAAAAAGAATCAGAACCATTTGACGTTCCAGCAAAAGATGTAAAATCGCGCACTACAGCCAAAGTTTCTGTCCTGCAGCGTACAAACCATCAAGCAAATGTAAACATCCTAAAGGCAAACCTTGGCACATTATTTTTATAATACAATGGAATTGTACAAGGGGATAATTATTTTTATTGAGAAGTTTCTGTAATCATATTCACAAAGTTTCCGTGAGCATGAACAAAGTTCAAGGCTAGCTCCCACTTCAACAATGCTTGTCTTTCTCACTTTCGCTTTCCTTTTTGAAAAAGTTTTGGGTTCCCCTCTTTATTTTTGTTGTTTTTTAACTATATAAAAGCACTCAACAGAAATAAATGACTCTCTAAAACTTCCGGGTTGTCTCCCTGGCAGCGCTTTCTTTACAGCCATTAAGCTAGGCATATAGTGCTCAAGTAATGGATCCACCCGGATCCCAAGGTATATCAAAGCCAATTTTAATTAACAATGATTTGTAATTTAGTGGTGAGCACAAGGTAACATATATCTTCTAATTACGAAGTCTAACTCTCTTCCTATGCATCGGCATGTCATAAAAGAACAATTCATGCACACATAGTAAAGGCCAATGCATAGTATAAACAGTTTCTTGCAATTTTATCATCTTGGAAACATAGAGAGGTGGAGATATAGTTCCTCTCTCATAATAATTGCAAGTAGGAGCAGCAAGCACATGCATATTATATTCATCAAAATCATCATGTGCAATGGTAAAAGGCAACCCATCAATATATTCCTTAATAAGAGCAAACTTCTCCGATATAGTGTAGTTTGGAGAATTCAAAAAGATAATAGGACTATCATGTGTGGATGCAATAGCAATAATTTCATGTTTAACATAAGGAACTATAGCAAGTTCATCTCCATAAGCATCATTCATATTGGCATCATGGCCACAAGCATAGCAAGCATCATCAAAAAGGGATATTTCAACAGAATCAACGGGATCATAACAATCATCATAGCAATCATCCTCCGGTAAGCACGAAGGGAAATTAAAAAATGTATGAGTTGAAGAGTTACTCTCATTAGAAGGTGGGCACGGGTAGCTAATCCGCTCTTCCTCCTTTTGGTCTTCGCTCTCCTCCTCATCTTTTTCATCCAATGAGCTCACAGTTTCATCAATTTCTTCTTCCATAGACTCCTACAAAATATTAGTCTCTTCTTGGACAGCAGAGACTTTCTCAATAAGCGCATTAATATAGGAATTATATTCATAATTATCATAGCAATATTTTAAGATAGCTAAATTTTCAGGCCTATAAACATCATCATCATCATAAGCTTCATGCTTTTCAAACAAAGATTCAATTTCATAAGCACCCTTAAAAGCAACAAATTCTTCTATTTGTTCCACATCATAGTAATCATATATACCATTAGCATAAGAAGCTAAGGTTTCATTATCATTAAATTCACATGAAAAGGGAAGGTGTGGAGCCTTCACCTTAGAGCAACAAGTATAATCATATCTCAAGCATAGTTTCCTAGCATACCAATTCAATATATGAATTTGATCCCATAATAGTTTCACTTTTTGTGTCAAGCGGTAATCCCTAAAGTATTCACATTGATCCAACGTTACTCCCATTACATAATTGAATGGGGTTTTCTCAGGATTATTACAGTAGTACATAATATTTTTCACATAACCAGCATCGAGGGTTTTAGGAGGTTCCCCATCTCCATGAGTAGCAAGTACACCTGATTTTTTTGGTATTTCATGTTCCATATCCATAACTAAATATAGAGAACAACTAAGAACAGCAAATAAAAATTACTTAGTGATAAATCAAACAAGCACACACGAGAATATTCACCCCACGCTATTGCTCCCCGGCAACGGCGTCAGAAAAAGGTCTTAATAACCCACAAGTATAGGGGATCGCAACAGTTTTCGATAAGTAAGAGTGTCGAACCCAACGAGGAGCTAAAGGTAGAACAAATATTCCCTCAAGTTCTATCGACCACCAATACAACTCTACGCACGCTTGACGTTCGCTTTACCTAGAACAAGTATGAAACTAGAAGTACTTTGTAGGTGTTGTTGGATAGGTTTGCAAGATAATAAAGAGTACGTAAATAAAAAGTAGGGGCTGTTTAGATAAAGAAACAATAAAGTAAATATAGCGAGTGTGGAAAAGTGGTGGTAGGAGTTGCGAAATTTCCCCTAAGCAATTGACTACTTTACTAGACCGATAGCAAGTATTATGTGGGAGAGGCCACTGCTAGCATGTCATCCCTGACTTGGAATTCTATGCACTTATGATTGGAACTATTAGCAAGCATCCGCAACTACTAATGTTCATTAAGGTAAAACCCAACCATAGCATTAAGGTATATTGGTCCCCCTTCAATCCCGTATGCATCAATTTCTATGCTAGGTTGAAGCTTCTGTCACTCTTGCCCTCCAATACATAGTCCTATCAACATACAACTAACCCTAGGGTGTGATCCATGCGCGCAATCATATGATGGACACCAAAGGACAGCAACATAACCACAAGAAAATTAAATCAATCATAGCAATTCATCAACCACCGATAGGACAACGAAAATCTACTCAGACATCATAGGATGGCAACACATCATTGGATAATAATATGAAGCATAAAGCACCATGTTCAAGTAGAGGGTACATCGGGTTGCGGGAGAGTGGACCGCTATAGATAGAGGGGGGAAGGTGATGGAGATGTTGGTGAAGATGGCGGAGGTGTTGGTGTAGATCGCGGTGATGATGATGGCCCCCGGTGGCACTCCGGTGCCACCGGAAGCGAGGGGGAGAGAGCCCCCCTCCTTCTTCTTCTTCCTTGACATCCTCCCTAGATGGGAGAAGGGTTTCCCCTCTGGTACATGGCCTCCATGGAACGGGAGGGGCGAGAGCCCCTCCGAGATTGGATCTGTCTCTCTGTCTCTCTCTCTGTTTCTGCGTTGTGTTTCTGCGTTCCCAGATTCTACCCCTTCACCATTTTATATATTCCCGGAGAACCGTAACTCCGATTGGGCTGAAATTTTAACACGATCTCTATCCGGATATTAGCTTTCTTGCGGCGAAAGAAGGGCATCAACCGCCTTACGGGTGGCCCACGAGGGTCAGGGGCGCACCTAGGGGGGCAGGCGCGCCCCCCTGCCTCGTGGCCACCTCGGGCACCGTCTCGCGTGGATTTTTCTTCCCAAAAATCATATATATTCCAAAAAAATATCCGCCAGTTTTTATCCCGTTTGGACTCCGTTTGATATGGATATTCTGCGAAACAAAAAACATGCAACAAACAGGAACTGGCACTGGGAACTGGATCAATATGTTAGTCCCAAAAATAGTATAAAAAGTTGCCAAAAGTATATGAAAGTTGTAGAATATTGGCATGGAACAATCAAAAATTATAGATACGACGGAGACGTATCATAGTCGCTGCTTGGACTTTGGAGGTGCTCTGCATTTATGTTTTACGGTCTCAAAAAGGGCTAGCGAGATACCACTATTGTCATATTATATCATGGTTGTTTTGACAACGTGTTACTGTTTGAGATATCTTATTATTGCTCGCTAGCAGATTATGTCATTGATATGAGTTAATATAATTTTTAAGAGTTATTTTCGGCATGGTTAGTTATAATGTTGGTTGAAAACCTAGGTGCATTTTAAGCTTATTTATGCAAACAAGAGCAAAAGAGTTCGTAAAAGTTTTTCTTTTTCACTTTCAGTTTATCAACTGAATTGCTTGAGGACAAGCAAGGGTTTAAGCTTGGGGGAGTTGATATGTCTCCAACGTATCTACTTTTCCTAACGCTTTTACTCTTGTTTTGGACTCTAATTTGTATGATTTGAATGAAACTAACCCCAGACTGACGCTGTTTTCAGCAGAACTACCATGGTGTTATTTTTCTGCAGAGATAAAAGTTCTCGGAATGGAATGAAACTTTGTGGGGAATTTTTATACAATAAACAAGAATTTTTGGAGCCAAGACCCACCGGAGGGGGGCACCTGGGTGGGCACAACCCACCAGGCCTAGCGCGCCCAGGTGGGTTGTCCCCACCTGGTGGCCCCGCAGACCCTGATTCCAACTCCACAAATTCCTATTTTTCTAGAAAAAATCAGGGAAAAAGAATTATCGTGATCCACGAGACAGAGTCGCCGTCAGCTCCTGTTCTTCATCGGGAGGCCAGATCTGGAGTCCGTTTGGGGCTCCGGAGAGGGGGATCTTTGTTCTTCATTATCACCAACCCTTCTCCATCGCTAATTCCATGATGCTCCCCATCAGGAGGATTTTTTTTCAAAACTATGATGATTTTTATAGCAAATTCGAAATCTATATGTCTTCATGCAAGAAAATCAAAACTAGCACCCCGTCGGCCTCTAGTTGGCCGAAGAGGGGCTCTTCGGCCTGCGCTTGACCGAAGTGGGCTTTTCGGCCTCCCGTTGGCCGAAGAGTACCCAAACTGGGACGAAAATGACTCTTTGGTCTGCCGTAGGCCGAAGAGTACTCTTTTGTCAACCATAGGCTGAAGAGTACTCTTTGGGGCCCAAGGCCCATGCAGCTTCGGCCTCCCGTTAACGTGAAAAGTTGGAGCCCAAGGACTCTTCGGCCTACGGTTGGCCAAAGAGTGCTCTTCGGCCTACGACAGACCAAATAGTCCTTTTCGGCCCTGTTGGGGCACTCTTCGGAAAACGGGAGGCTGAAGAGCCCAATTCGGTCAACCATAGGCTGAAGAGCCCCTCTTCGGCCAACTGGAGGCCAACGGGGTGCTAGTTTTGATTTTGGTGCGTGAGGACGTATAGATTCCGAATTTGCTATAAAAATCATCACAATTTTGAAAAAAAATCCATCAGGAGTGAGTAATTCCTTCGTAGGCTCGCTGGTCAGTGAGGACTTGGATGAGATTCATCATGCAATCGAGTTAGTTTTGTTAGGGCTTGATCCCTAGTATCCACTATGTTCTAAGATTGATGTTGCTATGACTTTGCCATGCTTAATGCTTGTCACTTTGGGCCCGGGTGCCATGATTTCAGATCTGAACCGTTTATGTTATCACCATTATATTCGTGTTCTAGATCCGATTTTGCAAGTTATAGTCACCTACTACGTGTTATGATCTGGCAACCCCGGAGTGACAATAGTCAGGACCACTCCCGATGATGACCGTAGTTTGAGGAGTTCATGTATTTACTATGTGTTAATGCTTTGTTCCAGTTCTCTATTAAAAGGAGGCCTTAATATCCCTTAGTTTCCAATAGGACCCCGCTGCCACGGGAGGGTAGGACAAAAGATGGCATGCAAGTTCTTTCCATAAGTATGTATGACTATTTACGGAATACATGCCTACATTATATTGATGAACTGGAGCTAGTGTCGTATCGTCCTAGGTTATAACTGTGTCATGATGAATATCATCCAACAAGTCACCAATCCAATGCCTACGAATTTATCTTATATTGTTCTTGCTAAGTTACTACTGCTATCGTTACTGTTGCACTTGTTACAAAACTACTGATATCACTATTACCGTTACTGTTACTGTTGTCACTATTATCAAAACTATCATATTACTTTGCTACTGATCACGTTGCTGCAGATAATTAATCTCCAGGTGTGGTTGAATTGACAACTCAGCTGCTAATACCTTCAAATATTATTCGGCTCCCCGTGTGTCGAATCTATAAATTTGGGTTGAATACTCTACCCTCGAAAACTATTGTGATCCCCTATACTTGTGGGTTATCACTAGGTTAAACATATTTACACAAACAGAACAAGTCGAGTTCATACCAGTTTCTCTTTACCACGGCCAATTCATCGAATATCGTCATTATTGCCGTTCACCTGCATGACGGAATGATATGAAAATAATAATGGTGCAAGAGTGCCGTGGACTAAGCTGGAATCTGCAAAACATTTTATTCGACAGGAGAAGACAAGGTAAAATGGGCTCTTTATTATATCAACAATTATTCATATGAGAGCCACTCAACATTTTCATCGTGGTCTTCTCCTTGGTACAACTCGAATAAAAAGAAAAGAAATTAGAGAAACACACTAAAATATTTTTGGAGTTTTGGTTTTCTTGAACAAGTAAATAAAAGGGAAAAGCAAAAACGAGAAAAACTATTTACATGGGAAAGCTCCCAACAAGCAAAACAAGAACAAGGAAATCTTTTTGGGTTTTCTTTTTAGTATTACAACTAAGCATGCATAGAAAGTAAATTAACTACAACTATTTTTTTGGTTTTTCTAAAGTTTTTCAAACTCACAAGAAGAAAGCAAGAAAAATAAATTAAGCATGGATGATACAATGAAAAAGTGTGAATACCGACAACTGGAATGAGATGTGTGAACATGAATGTAATATCGGTGAGAAACACATACTCCCCCAAGCTTAGGCTTTTGGCCTAACTTGGTTATCGATCAGTAGCCTGGATAGTAGTTAGGGTACTGAGGAGCGGGCATCCACTGATCCCACTGCTGAGGCTCTTCCTCCTCCTCTGCGGCCTGTTCGTTCCGGTAGGCGATGATGTCCACAGGAATAATCTTATATCTGCCTGTGGCAACAGAATCAAACAAAGCAGGAGCAGGCAATGGAATAATATCACGAGTTTCAATGCTGAAAACCAAGATATAAGGAATAGGGATGTCAGGGTAATCTCGTGCAATGAAGTGGTGGTGTTCCATGGTTGCACGGTCTAGGTAAACCTTGGTCAGAGGGTAATCATGAAGGCGTATCTCAACCTCGAAGTGAGCCACCAAACGAGTACTGAAAATCCCACCATGTATTTTACCCTTGGACCTATTAATGTGGAGGCGACGTGCCACAATAGCTCCCAAGCTATAAGTGTTGTCGCCCTCTAATGCACGACGCAAAATAGCAAGGTCTGGTGAGCTGAGTGCACCCACCTTGTCTCTAGCAAGCAAGCATTTTGCAATGAAAAGAGCAAAGTAATGAACAGCAGGAAAATGCAAGCCAGTGGCAGTGATAGCTAACACCCCTCTCTCATCTCCCACCGTCAAGGTACGATAAAAGGCCTCAAACTCTGCCAGCCTAGGCTCATCTAAGATCCCATCAGAAGGGATCAGGCATATGTTACGAAATTCAGTGAGTGGTATCTGATGGGTTTCAGCATATAAATCAAACCGCACCTCGGGAGGATTATTCCTAGGGAAGAAAGTAAAACTTTGAACAAAGATGTTTGTGAGGAGATGATATTGTTCGCATTCAGTTGCAATGCAGTCGGTGAGGCCGGCATTAGCAGCATATTGTGTGAACTCCTAAAGGATTCCAACCTCTTCCATGAACTGGTTTTGTGGCCATTCGCACGGTCGTACTTCCGCCAACCTCCGAGGATGGAGATCACTGTCGGAAGACTCCCCAATAACTCCCTTGGAGTTCTTCTTGGAACCAAACTTCTTAAAGATATTCATGTTTTTCCTATGAATAAAATTCTGAAATTTTTAGTCCACAAAATTTTCTCAACAAAACTTCACAAAAATGATACCAACTACTCATAGGGATACATAGAGGCCATAGCAAGCATTCAAACTACTTAGAACTCTAAGAATTCAACATGCAAGCTCATCTACAGCAGCACCAAGAGTAGCTAATTATTCAAAATATAAACCACTAAAACAAAAACTAATTGGACAAACGGTGGAGTCACACACCAAGCAACAACCCCCTGAAACAGTTTCGGAAACGGAGCTTCGAGCAAAGAGATCGAAATCCGTGGGTTTGAGAGCAAGAACATGGGAGAGAGAGCAATGGAGAATTTTTTCTAGAGGTAAGTGATGATGTGGTGTGAAGGGATAAGTGAGGGGGGCCACGTGGGGACCACAACCCACCAGGGCGCGCTTGGGGGTCCTGGCGCGCCCAGGTGGGTTGTGCCCACCTGGTGCACCTCCCTCTGATATTATTTGCACCAGAAATTCTTAAATATTCAGAAAAAAATCGTATTAAATTTTCACAGCATTCTCAGAACTTTTATTTTTGGGTCATTTTTTTATTGCATGAGAAATTCAGAAAATAGACAAAACATGGCATTTTATTTTGTTTAACTAATAAAAACAAAAAACAAAAAATAAGGACAGAAGGTAGTGCTTACTAAACTCATCGACTTCATACAGCTAAAAAATGATCCATTAATAAGGTTGATCAAGTCTTATTAACAACCACTTTCGATTAGCATGAAACTGAAGAACTATCGCAAATCACTAAGTTACCACAACGGGAATATGAATGTCCCCAACAATAAGCATTTCATATTTCTTTTTGATAGTAGGTAGAGGTATTTGAAAACTTCCAATAGTGATTGTCGGAGATTTTTCAATAACATTAATACCATTCACTTTGAATTTTTTCTTTGGAAAGTGCACCGTATGCTCATTACCATTGATATGAAAAGTGACCTCGCTTTTATTGCAATCAATAGTAGCCCCTGAAGTATTCAAGAAGGTTCTACCAAGGATAATTGACATGTTGTCGTCCTCGGGCATCTCAAGTATAACAAAGTCAGTCAAAATAGTAACATTAGCAACAACAACGGGCACATCCTCACAGATATCGATAGGTATGGCAGTTGATCTGTCAGCCATTTGCAAAGATATTTCAGTAGGTGTGAGTTTATTCAAATCAAATCTTTTATATAAAGAGAAAGGCATAACACTAACACCAGCTCCTAAATCACACAAAGCAGTTTTCACATAATTCTCTTTGATAGAGCAAGGTATAGTTGGTATTCCCGGATCTCCAAGTTTTTTAGGTACTCCATCTTTAAAAGTATAATTAGCAAGCATAGTGGAGATTTCATCTTCCGGTATTTTTCTTTTATTGGTAATGATGTCTTTCATGTACTTCGCGTAAGGATGCATTTTTAAGATATCAGTCAAGCGAGTACGCAAAAATACTAGCCTCAACATTTCAGCAAATCATCCAAATTCTTCATCATCATTCTTTTTAGTTGACTTAGGTGGAAAAGGCATAGGTTTTTGAACCCACGGTTCTCTTTCTTTATCGTGTTTTCTAGCCACAAAGTCTTTTTTATCATATCTTTTATTTTTAGGTTGTGGGTTATCAAGATCAACAGGTGGTTCTATCTCAACATCATTGTGTGGTTCTTTATTATTTGTTTGAGAGTCTTCATGAACATCAGCATTATCTTTTTCATTATCACTAGGTGAATGTTCATTACCAGACTGAGTTTCAGCATTAGAGATAGAAGTTTCATTATCATTATCAGGAGGTTTTTCTATTTCAGGTTCACTAGGAGCATGCAAAGTCCTATCAATTTCCTTTTTATTTCTAGAAGGACTAGTTGCACTAGTGTTATTTCTTTGTGAGTCTTGTTCAATTATTTTTGGGTGTCCCTTAGGATAAAGTGGTTCCTGAGTCATTTTACCTCCTCTAGTTGCAACTCTAACAGCAAAGTCATGTATATTATTATTCATTTCATCAAGCAATTCCCTTTGGGATTTAGCAACTTGTTCTAACTGAGTTCGAACCATAGAAGCATGTTTTCCAACATCTCTAACATCATTTGAGATTCTAAATAACAAGTCACTCAAGTGAGAAATCATATCAGAATTATATTTCAATTGATTCATAACATTTGCATTGAAGTAATCTTGTTTTATAATGTAGTTTTCAAACTCATAAAGGCATAGGCTAGGGTGCATATTGTGAGGATTGTCATTATCATTGAACTTCATGAGGGAATTTACCTCTACCACCTTAGGTAGTGGTGGTGTATTAAGCCTATGTATTTCTTCAATAGGAGGTAAATTTTTAACATCCTCAGCTTTAATACCTTTTTACTTCATTGATTTCTTTGCCTCTTGCATATCTTCAGGACTGAGATATGATATACCACTCTTCTTTGGAGTGGGTTTAGGCGGTGGATCAGGAAGAGTCCAATCATCATAATTTTTCAATATATTATTCAATAATTCTTCAGCTTGCCCAACAGTTCGTTCCATGAAAACACAACCAGCACAACTATCTAGGAAATCTCTAGAAGCATCGGTTAGTCCATTATAGAAGATATCAAGTATTTCATTTTTCTTAAGAGGATGATCAGGCAAAGCATTAAGTAACTTGCAAAGCCTCCCCCAAGATTGTGGGAGACTCCTTTAATTTGCACAAAGTTAAATATTTCCTGCAAGGCAGCTTGTTTCTTATGAGTAGGGAAATATTTTTCAGAGAAGTAATAAATCATATCCTGGGGACTACGCACACAACTAGGAGCAAGAGTATTGTACCAAGCTTTAGCATCTTAATGAGAAAGGAAATAATTTGAGAATAAAGTAATCGCAAGTTTTCTCATCATGAGTAAAAAGGGTGGCTATGTCATTCAACTTAGTAAGATGTGTCACAATAGTTTCAGTTTCATAACCATGAAAGGATCAGATTCAACCAAAGTAATTAACTCTAGGTCGACAGAGAATTCATAATCCTTATCATCAGTAAAGATTGGTGAAGTAGCAAACTTAGGATCATATTTCATTCTAGCATTTAGAGATTTTTCTTTATACTTGCATAATAATTTCTCTAGATCATCTCTATCCCTACAAGCAAGAATATCTCTAGTTGTCTCCTCATTCATAACATAACCTACTGGTACCTTAGGCAAGTCATATCGAGGAAGGCTAGTTCTAGCAGGTGTTTCTAGAGTTTCAATTTCGAGCTCATCATTAGATTCAACAACATCATGTTGTATTACTCTAACAATTTGTTCATCAAGAAATTCACCAACTGGCACATCATCATTATCAAGCAAGGTACTAGCATTATCATAAGCATTATCCATAACAGAAGTAGCATCATCAATAACTTGCGGCTGTCGGATTTCGGGTTCCAGCAAAACCCTTGAGGTTCGAACACTAGGGTGCACATGAAGATCTTTCCTTCCCCCTCACGCCCTCGCAACGATCCAAAAACCTAGCTCGCCGAACTCGAAGAACAAGGGACACAAGAGTTTATACTGGTTCGGGCCACCGATGTGGTGTAATACCCTACTCCAGTGTGGTGTGGTGGATTGCCTTGTAGGCTGACGATGAACAAGTACAAGGGAAGAACAGCCTCCTGAGGAGAGGTGTTCTTGAGCTCGATGACCTTGTGTGTATGAGGGTGGAATGGATCTTTCTCCTCACCTATGGTGATGGCTAGTCCTATCTATAGAGGCCCTGGTCCTCTTCCCAAATATTAGGCATGAAGGGATCCCACAACGGCCAATTTGAAGGCGGACAGCTAGTACAAGCTATCCTGACAAAATGTGGTCCTCGCCTGCCAAAGGTTCTGGTGGTGACGCCGTCGTGGGCTCCACGATGACCTCCGTCCTGCCGTCCTGCCGGTCTTCGTCTTGTTGCACCAATATGGAAACCTTTTCCCGATGCCTCAGGACTCCTCACCTGTGCCTTCTCCTTTAGCACCAAAGAGGCAACTGGTGCTCTGCGCCCGCTGGCTCCCACCTAGCACCCGCCTGGCCTTGGTCTTCATGGCTCACGTCACGTGAACCTCACGAGGTGCCCCTCGCCTTGATCTCTCTGCTCCTCGCGAGCCAGTCTAGTGAGGCTACCCCTGAGGAGGTCTTGTGTCGTCCGCCTCACGAGGGTCTTGGGTGTTTTGCTGGTGAAGATGGGTCGTACCAGGCCGTTGGAGGAGCCACGCCGTGGGCCGCAGGCAGGCAAGTCTGGGGACCCCCGTTCCCAGAACGCCGACAGTAGCCCCCGGGCCCAAGGCACGCTCAGACTTGGCTTCAAGGCGAAGCCAAAGGGCAAGTGCGGAGTACCGCGGGGCCCAATAGCCTGTGGCCTCGATTGACGCGTGGCGACTGACGGGACGTGGGCGTCTCCGCTTCCCCATGCTGCCTCGGCAACTACCCGACTTGACGAGTCCCTGGATTATGCGAAAAAAGGCATCATTACCTGCGATCGTGGGGGTCATCGATTGGCCTTCTCCTGCTATAAATGGGGAGGGGGCGGATCCCCCGTCGCCCATCTCTTCCTCCGTCCCGCTTGCTTCTTCTTCCTCGCTTCACTGCTAGCCGCGACATCCGTGGCGCCGATGAAGAGGTTCTCTGTCGTGGAGAAAGGAAAGGCTCGCCAAGAGGGGCCTGGTTCTCCTCCTCCCAAGAGAGGGTGTGGTCGCCCTCGCAAGCACGCCTAGACCCCCTCTGTGGCTCCCTGTGGTCGAGGACGGATCTCTTCGGGGTCCGGTGCCGCTCTGGGCGTCCGAGGCGGCGTTTCTCCTCCCGGTGGAAGTCGCTTGGGGCGTGGCGGTCCCGTCAACGAGGGGAGGCGTGTCATGGTCACCAGGCCTCCCCGACCACGCTTCCACTCCGCGGTTGGCCATGACCTTGTCGTCGCCTCCAGCTTCCAGGACGGCCTCCTCGTATGCCAGCAGGAAGGCCGGCGGATCCGCTGTGTCGTCGTAGCGAGGTGGCATCTCTGGCTTGAACTTGCGCGGCCACTGCACCCGCCGCAGGGCGGGGGTGAAAGCTCTGAGCCCCCTAGCGCCGGCGTGCATGCTCGTCGTCTCAGCCGGAAGAGCAACGCCTGCCATGGGGAGATAGTGTGGAGGTGGCGGAGCGCGCGTCGATGGGAGGAAAGCTTCGGCGCACCCCTACCTGGTGCGCCAAATGTCAGATTTCAGGTTCCGGCAAAACCCTTGAGGTTCGAACACTGGGGTGCACACGAAGATCTTTCCTTCCCCCTCATGCCCTCGCAACGATCTAAACACCTAGCTCGCTGAACTCGAAGAACAAGGGATACAAGAGTTTATACTGGTTCGGGCCACCGATGTGGTGTAATACCCTACTCTAGTGTGGTGTGGTGGATTGCCTTGTAGGCTGAGGATGAACAAGTACAAGGGAAGAATAGCCTCCTGAGGAGAGGTGTTCTTGAGCTCGATGAGCTTGTGCGTATGAGGGTGGAATGGATCTCTCTCCTCACCTATGGTGATGGCTAGTCCTACCTATAGAGGCCCTGGTCCTCTTCCCAAATATTAGGCGGGAATGGATCCCACAACGGCCAATTTGAAGGGGGGCAGCTAGTACAAGCTATCCTGACAAAAGGTGGTCCTCGCCTGCCAAAGATTATGGTGGTGTGATGTCTACTACACAACCTTCTTCTTGTAGACGTTGTTGGGCCTCCAAGTGCAGAGGTTTGTAGGACAGTAGCAAATTTCCCTCAAGTGGATGACCTAAGGTTTATCAATCCGTAGGAGGCGTAGGATGAAGATGTTCTCTCTCAAGCAACCCTACAACCAAATAACAAAGAGTCTCTTGTGTCCCCAACACACCCAATACAATGGTAAATTGTATAGGTGCACTAGTTCGGCGAAGAGATGGTGATACAAGAGCAATATGGATGGTAGATAAAGGTATTTTTAATCTGAAAATATAAAAACAGCAATGTAACTAATGATAAAAGTGAGCGTAAACGGTATTGCAATGCTAGGAAACAAGGCCTAGGGTTCATACTTTCGCTAGTGTAAGTTCCCTCAACAATGATAACATAATTGGATCACATAACTATCCCTCAACATGCAACAAAGAGTCACTCCAAAGTCACTAATAGCGGAGAACGAACGAAGAGATTATGGTAGGGTACGAAACCACCTCAAAGTTATTCTTTCCAATCAATCCGTTGGGCTGTTCCTATAAGTGTCACAAACATCCCTAGAGTTCGTACTAGAATAACACCTTAAGATACAAATCAACCAAAACCCTAATGTCAGCTAGATACTCCAATGTCACCTCAAGTATCCGTGGGAATGATTATACGATATGCATCACACAATCTCAGATTCATCTATTCAACCAACACAAAGGACCTCAAAGAGTGCCCCAAAGTTCTACCGGAGAATCACGACGAAAACGTGTGCCAACCCCTATGCATAGGTTCATGGGCAGAACCCGCAAGTTGATCACCAAAACATACATCAAGTGAATCACGTGATATCCCATTGTCACCACAGATATCCATGGCAAGACATACATCAAGTGTTCTCAAATCTTTAAAGACTCAATCCGATAAGATTACTTCAAAGGGGAAACTCAATTCATTACAAGAGAGTAGAGGGGGGAAGAAACATCATAGGATCCAAATATAATAGCAAAGCTCGCGATACATCAAGATCGTATCATCTCTAGAACACGAGAGAGAGGGAGAGAGATCAAACACATAGCTACTGGTACATACCCTCAGCCCCGAGGGAGAACTACTCCCTCCTCGTCATGGAGAGCACCGGGATGATGAAGATGGCCACCGGAGAAGGATTGCCCCCTCCGGCAGGGTGCCGGAACGGGTCTAGATTGGTTTTCGGTGGCTACGGAGGCTTCTGGTGGCGGAACTCCCGATCTATTGCGCTCACGGGTGTTTTTAGGGTATATGGAGATATATAGGCGGAAGAAGTATGTCAGGGGGGCCACGAGGGTGGAGGGCGCGCCCCGGGGGGGGGGCGCGCCCCTGCCTCATGACGTCCTCGCAGATCCCCCGACGTGCACTCCAAGTCTTCTGGGCTTCTTTCCTTCCAAAAATGAGTTCCGTGAAGTTTCAGGTCAATTGGACTCCGTTTGATTTTCCTTTTCTACGAAACCCTAAAACAAGGTAAAAACAGAAACTGGCACTGGGCTCTGGGTTAATAGGTTAGTCCCAAAAAATGATATAGAAGTGTATAATAAAGCCCATAAACATTCAAAATAGTAGATAATATAGCATGGAGCAATCAAAAATTATAGATACGTTGGAGACGTATCAGCATCCCCAAGCTTAATTCCTGCTCGTCCTCGAGTAGGTAAATGACAAAAACAGAATTTTTGATGTGGAGTGCTACTTGGCATAATTTCAATGTAATTCTTCTTAATTGTGGTATGAATATTCAGATCTGAAAGATTCAAGACAAAAGTTCATATTGACATAAAAATGATAATACTTCAAGCATACTAACTAAGAAATTATGTCTTCTCAAAATAACATGGCCAAAGAAAGTTCATCCCTACAAAATCTTATAGTTTAGTCATGCTCCATTTTCGTCACACAAGAATGCTCTCATCATGCACAACCCCGATGAAAAGCCAAGCAATTGTTTCATACTTTAGTAATCTCAAACGCATAAACTTTCACGCAATACATGAGCGTGAGCCATGGATATAGCACTATGGGTGGAATAGAATAATGAGGGGGTTATGTGGAGAAGACAAAAAAGGAGAAAGTCTCACATCAACAAGGCTAATCAATGGGCTATGGAGATGCCCACCGATTGATGTTAATGCAAGGAGTAGGGATTGCCATGCAACGGATGCACTAGAGCTATAAATGTATGAAAGCTCAACAAAAGAAACTAGTGGGTGTGCATCGAACTTGCTTGCTCACGAAGACCTAGGGCACTTGAGGAGGCCCATTGTTGGAATATACAAGCCAATTTCTATAATGAAGAATTCCCACTAGTATATGAAAGTGATAACATGAGAGACTCTCTACTATGAAGATCATGGTGCTACTTTGAAGCACAAGCGTGGTAAAAAAGGATAGTAGCATTGCCCCTTTTTATTTTATTTTATTTTTTGGCCTTGTTTTTTTTTCTTTGGCCTTTCTCTTTTTTGGGGACAATGCTCTATTGAATGATGATCATCACACTTCTATTTATTTACAACTCAATGATTACAACTCGATACTAGAGCAAAGATGACTCTATATGAATGCCTCCGGCGGTGTACCGGGATATGCAATGAACCAAGAGTGACATGTATGAAAGAATTATGAATGGTGGCTTTGCCACAAATACTATGTCAACTACATGATCATGCTAAGCAATATGACAACGATATGTGTCATGATGAACGGAATGATGGAAAGTTGCATGGCAATATATCTCGGAATGGCTATGGAAATGCCATAATAGGTAGGTATGGTGGCTGTTTTGAGGAAGATATAAGGAGGTTTATGTGTGAAAGAGTGTATCATATCATGGGGTTTGGATGCACCGGCGAATTTTGCACCAACTCTCAATGTGAGAAAGGGCAATGCACGGTACCGAAGAGGCTAGCAAGGATGGAAGGGTGAGAGTGCGTATAATCCATGGACTCAACATTAGTCATAAAGAACTCACATACTTATTGCAAAAGTCTAGAAGTCATCAAAAACCTTGGCACTACGCGCATGCTCCTAGGGGGATAGATTGGTAGGAAAAGACCATCGCTCGTCCCCGACCGCCACTCATAAGGAGGACAATCAAATAACACCTCATGTTTCAAATTTGTTACATAACATTTACCATACGTGCATGCTACGGGACTTGCAAA